>NC_136494.1:135731904-135736904 GCF_053919585.1 Euprymna scolopes | reverse complement strand
TATGGAGTGTTGTTGTGACATTTGGGCTAGTGCATCTGCTACTTATCTCTCACTCCTGAACAGGATCTAAAAGAGAGTCGCCAAGCTGATAGGTCCTGAACTGTCATCTAAGCTTAAGCCCCTGTCCCATCGATGAAATGTTGTACCCCTCCGCCTGTTTTACAAGTATTTTATGGTGGATGCTCTGCAGAACTACAAGCACTAGTACCCCCTCGACGTAAATACCCCCGAAAAACCCAACAAATCTCACCCCTACACAGGAGAGATCTCTAGGTGTAAGAAAGCCTTCTACTCCAATAGTTTCTTCCCCAGGACTGCTAGACTTTGGAACTCCTTTCCGGAATTCTTCTTTCCCAACTGTACTGACATGCAGAAGTTCAAATGTAATGTGAATAGACATCTTGCTGCTCAACTCCTATAATGATATCCCTGGAACTTATGTCTCCGATAGTAGCCCCTACTTCAAAGTGTCACTGTGCCTTATTTGGGGTGAAAATTGAATATATAAATATATATTGACAGAGAATTAATCCAAGCACCTGTACAGTGACTTCCCTTAAACCATTTCCTTTACACCAAAACAGATATTGCGCGACACTAATACAGCAGTCGTTAACATTCCAAATGCATACTTTAAACGTAATAAGCAAAAATTAATCATTTATATACATTAAAAGATCTACAATAATTCCCAACAATACTTAATATCCATCAAAATTCATATATTAGAAATTGATTTGACAGCCAGTCTACGACACTGACTTCCGGAAATAAATAATAATTTTAATTAAAAAAAAAATAAAATAAAATAAAAAAGACAAAATAAAAGCATCGCCGAACACTTTCCTTTTATTTTCTCCATTGAAGAAGAGATACTACTCTTGAAAATTAGGAACATTAACACCTACCATCTTATACAGCAATCATGTTGTTAAATAAACGCTATATAATTGAAAATTTTTGAAAATTCTTTTTAATATTACCATTATTCTTTAAGATACTAACTCGTGTCCACGGTGTTTCTTATGAACCGTATTTAAAAGTTAAAAAATACAGAATTCTGATTACACAAGCAGATCACGTGGCATGTCTTCAACTACGTCCGCACGGAAAAATCAAATGACCAATTTAAGATTAGAAAAAAATTAATTCGAATGTTTATCAAATAGAAATTACTCCCACCATATAAACCAAACCTCTTTTTGAGCCCATAAATATAAGGGCAGAGATAGTAACGCAAAACCCAGGACACAAACTCTATCTATCTAGCTACACTGTGGCCTTGGCCAAGATCAAAGTGTAGTATCTGTTCTTCAGATGATGCATTTCAATTTCTTGTTCTCTTTCGGTGGAGGAGCAGTCCTTCACGACTGAGACAATTTTTATTTTTGTACCTTTTCTCCACGTTAAAAAACGACCTTGGTGTCTAACTCTATTCCGTGGGGAGGCATTGTAAATAGGTACACTGAGATGATTCGTCACATGAATTCACATATGTAAAGATTGATCAGTTGATAACTGATGCAGTTGTTGTTGAGCATTCGTTTCTCTGATATCTTTCTGTTAAGAATTATTTCTAGAAAGATTTGGGGTATTTACAGGAGGGATCACGTGACAGTTACGAACGTCCTAAATGAAAATGAGTTTTGCGGAACAAACTGGATTTGAACCTGGGACACCCAGATTGTCAGACGGTGTCGTTAAGCAGTAAATATCTGTCAACTCCCTGCTGTAGTTGCCGTGATAATAGTTATGGTTAAGCTAATCATTATTATCTTGTTGTAGAAGGAAAGGCTGAAACCTTTACGGTTGGTTATTGTTGCGTCGTGGCAGATAAAACCGCCATTTCGTCTATCAGAGAACCGAGAAAAAAGCGTTCTCCTGCAATATATATATATATATATATATATATATATATATATATATATATATATATATATATATATATATATATATATATATACACACACATACCGGGATACGGTGGCATTGAGATACGTTTTTTTAGGTTATGACCTGGAATACAATGTTTTTCCGGATCCTGGTTACGGTATTTTCCCTGCCTTATTATATACATGTGTATTATGTACTGTACTGCATTTGTTTTTACTAATTTTTAATATGTATGAGTATAAAATTTTGCTTAGGCGATTTCACCTTACGATCCCAACCCCGGATTAATACCGCATGCTGGGGTTCTACTGTATTCCCATTTAGGTGTTTGTATATCATTTCTAAAGTTAATTTTATCTTTATGACTTGAGTAAAGCAGGGCATTATAATAGTAGTTAGTTATTAGCAGAACGTTGGGAGATTTTATTAGTATTTTTAGGGTTGATGAATCTCAGGATAAATATTTTAATCCTATGCTACATTCGACATAATCTCTGTAACCTACTATTAAGGTTGACAATTTTAAATGTGTTTCGTTTAGTATCAATACACCCGTTAGATTATTATGAGTTTGTCAATTCCATTAAGATATAAAGTTATCCTAGTTAAAGTACATATTGCACATCTATACGAACAATATCTGTATATTTTAAAGCTACCTAGAGGTGTTTTGACCAGATTGAATGGCATAGATTGGTAATATAAGTCTACATAAACGATCATGAATCTAAGGTTAAAAAGCAGATAATTATTTCATTTGAAGAAATGTATAATAATATCATTTTGTTCTATTTTAAATTTAGGTAAAATCCTATCGTATATAATTTTACTGATACTAGTTGGATCTAAATGTGTACATAAGCTTGACCAATGTATTGTATATTGAAATCTGCCTTATGATCTTTTAAACTGAACCTTGGAGTTTTTGACACCGCTATTTCTGTAGGATTGTAGAGATTCTATTAGAAATTATAAGGATAATATGTGATAAAATTTGGATGGTTTGAATTATGAGGCACGTAATGTAGAGTTGGTTTGGACATAGGATGTGTAGAAGATAGCGGTATTGTCTAATGTTTATTTCAGAAGTTTATTATTGTCTAGTTAAAACCTATAGTAAATTATAATTCAATTAGTAACGCCTTAGCTTCAAGGTTAATGTTCTGTACATTATTTATGGGCGTTAACTTATAGTTTTTCCTTAATTTCTTATACATTGTATATCTAAATGTTACATATTCAATTATATATGTTTTTTCTTATTAAAAAAGATGATCGAACTCTTTTATATTATACGTTTGCGTAATAGTTTGTTTATTTATTTATGTAATATTAGGGTTCTAATATGTTTTGGTTTGTTAAATGTAATATGCTTAGTCGGATCCAGATGTACATATCAACCTGAGAGATTGGTTTACATAGAAAACTTAATTAAATCATTTTCAAATTTATCAAGTGGAATGTGTAAAATATTATCTAAACCATTGCGAGAAACTCTGTCTCTTCTTCTCCTATCTTCATTTTTAATTTAATTAAATCGTAGTGGGTTAATTTATCTTGTAGATCGCGTTAAATTCTTTTTTATGAAAAATTCGTTAATGGATATTTTAAATAAATACATAAATTGTGGCAACAAACTGACATATATTAGTATCTTTTGTGACCACGGCAATATTCATTATTGAAAAAGGGATAAAATTGCTATGAATATCTAAGGATATTGATCTAAACTATATAAAAATCATATATATATATATATATATATATATATATAACTATATATATACATATATATATATATATATATATATATATATAAGAGAAAAAAATTAAAACTGTAAGTTGAAATTTACAATCAAATTTATTATTCGATTGAATACTAAGTATAGTATCCTATATATATATATATATATATATATATATATATATATATATATATATATATATATATATATATATATATATATAAGATATAAGATACAAAATATATAGGATACCGTCATTGGATACTTTACCTTTCACCTGACTATCCATTCACATGACATCACCTTTTTCTTCGCCATATTCCCTCTGCTTCACTTTGTGTTATCAAGTACGATCTTTGACTTACTTGCAGTTTCATCAAATACTTTTGCATGCAAAATCCGATCTCGCATTTCGCTAATTCCTACCCTCTTATGAGAAGGAAAGTATTTCTTCGAAACTCCGCGGATTAACGACTATTCACTTATTTAATGTTTCCTTTTCAAATTAAATATGTTTTTAACTCTTTTTCAAAGTGTTTTTAGCATGTTTTATTAACTATTTGCTCTTATATATATATATATATATATATATATATATATATATATATATATATATATATATATATATATTTATGTTAACTATATAGAAGCCATGTAATATCTTTATCTCTACTTAGACTTTGTCTTAGTGTGTAAGTCTGTTCCCTATGGACTCGAAAACGGCTGGTATGATTTTTTTTTTAAATTTCAAACACATGTACTTTATATGTTTGGGTGTTTTCTTAGATAAGTGTTGTATCGGAATACCTCCGATAAGTATCGAAAATCGAAGAAATCCCATACAAAAGGAAGTAACTAATTTTGATTAAAGTTAACACTTTTCTACAGATTAACATCAGAACTTTATCAGACCCGGCATACAAAATCAACAGACATAAGTTAGGGCTGCGTTCGAAATGAATGATTCTGTCTACACCACAATTAGATGATGAAACTTGACTTTTGCATATTAAACTTTAATGCATGCCATTATATGTAAAAATATTTTTTCGGTTTGTGTGATAATAAAAATTCTGCACTTAGGCTGTGTAAGATCTTAACTTTGGTCAATGTCGCCTGTTCCGTTTTCTATCAGATGATTTCTGTTATCTATTATTGATACTTATCGAAGACATTCCGATGCAAATCATATTTAAGAACAGATAAAATACCTTTGAGTGAAATTTTATAAAAATCGATCTAACCGTTTTCGAGCTCATAAGGAACGAACTCACAAATACACAAACACACAGATACACAGGCACACAAATTTTCTTATATATATATATATATATATATATATATATATATATATATATATAT
>NC_136494.1:135699404-135729404 GCF_053919585.1 Euprymna scolopes | reverse complement strand
TTTTAAACAGGGGAAACAACTTCTATTAATTAAAAAAAAAAAGAGAATGACAATTTAATTAAGTTGATAATTAAGAAATACAGGATTCACGAACTGAAAAAAAAAACAACAACCTGTGAGTGACATTTATAAATGGTGATTTTTTGAGCTGTGAAAGAAAAACAAACAAAAATTTGCACGTGAAAAAAAGAGACTTAATTACCTGAGTGGGACCGTGGACTTCTGCATTTTATTATCTCTTATGAACTTTTGATTTTCTTTAAATCAGTGAAATGACTTTTTATTACCTTTTGTATGGAAAAAGGGGGAGAACCCTGGTTAAAGGGTGGCTATCAGACTGTGTATATGTTATCTTTTTTTGGCAGGTAAACCAACGATGGAGAGAGGGAGGCGTGGGAAACCTGGTGGTGAGCTGTGAGAAGGGCGGAACGATGCGTTGAAGATTAAACTCCATTGGTTCTATACGAAGCAATGTATCTAAAGGAGGCGGATGTGACGTCATCGTCTTGAGAGAGCGATGTGCTCCCCATTGGGGAGGTTGAGACCCCTCTGGGACCTGAGGAAGACCGGGCAATTATGCTAAGATTGTCCTTGAATGTAAAATGAATCCCGGACAAAAGCGGGTATCTAAAGTGATATGCTTGCACTTGAAAAAAAAAACAAAACAAAAAAAAACTTGAACGAGATTTGTACTGGTTAACCTGGAAAACACTCGTTTGGACTGGATTTCTGAATGATAGGTTTTGACCTCCCAGGTCGTAGGAGGATGATTTTATTTTGGTCTCAGAATGCAAAACTCTGGTAATCGTGGGGAAGTGTACACACGCATATATATATGGGGTTTCCCAGATGCGTGGCTGGATTTGATTGGTTCAGCAGATCGCCAGACCCCAACCCGTGACCTTACTATAAAAAGCCAATAAACGTTCGGATTAGACAGATTTTGCGCCGAAATCTCAGAAGAAACAGCTCTTAACGCCTGACGACCCCTCTCTGCCATCCTGATCAACATCCAGTGACGAAGAAGAGAGATTTATGAAACTTGAAACTGAATGTCAAATATGTGCTGAACTAAAACCAAGGTTCTTCAAACCTCCATCAGGTCGATTAATCCATTCCCGATCCCCCTTTGAACGTCTTTCAATAGATTTCATGGGACCGAAACCATCTACGAATAATCTCAAATACCTACTCGTGATTGTAGATGAATATTCACGCTATCCTTTTGTCTATCCATGTCAGGACATATCAACAAAAACTGTTATAAATTGTCTCCAGAATTTATTTACCTTTATTGGCTGTCCAGATTCCATCCATAGTGATCGAGGAAGTTAGTTTATTTCATGTGAACTAAAAGAGTTTCTCTGGCAAGCTGGAGTTGTGACTACCCACTCAACTCCATACCATCCAATCGGCAATGGACAATGCGAGAGAGTAAATGGCACAATCTGGAAAACGATCAAACTTGCACTCAAAACCAGGCAATTGGACGAACGTCACTGGCATGAAGTACTCGACATAGCTTTGCACTCTATTCGATCGCTACTTTGTACAGCAACTAACTCAACCCCACACGAGAGAATGTTTAACTTTTCCAGAAGGTCGGGCACCGGATATACCTTACCCGAGTGGCTGCAAGGAGGACCGGCCCTCCTTAGGAAGTTTGTCCGCCAACACAAGTCAGATCCCCTAGTGGAACCAGTAGATATAATATCTGCAACTCCCAACTTTGCCAGAATTCGTTTCCCTGACGGCCGTCAGTTAACAGTCTCAACAGAAGACCTAGCCCCCACTCCTGTCACTGACCCCTCCTCTACAAACTTGGAATCTCCTGTCTCCCCTGATCATGGTACATCACCAGATGCTACTACTCCATCAAACATCCGCGAACCAGAGCTGATTGATCAACAGGAAACCCCAAAGATTAATACCTCACCAAATGGAGAGTCTTTCTCTTCAGTCGACAAAACAAAGTGTTTAGAAATAGAAGAGCAGCAGCAACAGTCTGACTCGAAGAAGGGCGTTTCCAAATTTCTTCCAGAAGCTACAAAAAGGGGAAGGAAGATCACCTGCAACCCGAAATATAAATAAAATGTGGTGGAGAGTGTTGTGAGTTTAGAGCGCTAGTGCGCATGCGCACCAGATGTGTACAAATAGAACGAAATTGGCGCCTTTTCCCAGCTTAGTCGTTCGTTACCGACCATGTTGTTGTACCTGCTGAATTTTATGTTGAATTAAACCTTTCTAATATCTTAAAAGGTCTTTATTTTTCATTACACAATGTAGTGTAACTAAGTATTATTTGAAAAGAAAAGACCCCGGTGATTTAGAGTTTTGTAGGAGGACTTAAATTAAAGAGGATAAAATATTTTCTACTGCCATTGTGATATTACGTTGGTGCTGTGAATAAATGATTTAATTTGGAATAGGTGCACCATTCATCGTATGAGCCAGTGCGTTGATCATACCGAGAGAATATTATTTGGTCTTCGAATATGTGATCTGAGATTTTACCAAAGACAAGATGCTAAAAATTAGTACAAACCTGTTCTGGGGCAGCTGGAAAGAATGAAGAAGAAAGAAAAAATGGTCACTGTTCTCTTTATATGACTACGAGTTTGTCAAGTTTGTCACGTGATATGCAAATGAGATGCTCTGGTTAGGAATGAAATAATCTGAGTTTTGAAAGACTAACAAGTTTAGATTTGGACGTTGAAGAAACAAGTCCAGTGAGCGGTAAGTCGCATTTTGAAGTTGAAAGTTTAGACAGCAGAATGTCGAACATGTGTGTTGAATTTTTGACAGCAGAACCAAGAGTAACACTTTAAGTAAGTGCTTTAATTTACATTTAGAGAGTGATGAGGAGAAAATATAACCTTTATGGAAAGGTGAGGAAATATGCGCATTGTTGCACGAAAACACGCTGCAGTATGAGTTTTTAATAGTGAGCGCGAAAGATTTGCATAGGAATTTTTCCATTGGTTTCCTATAGTGTCGGAAGTTTCGAAGCAATAATCATTTTATTAATATACAAGACGTTCAGCTTTTATATATATATATATATATATATATATATATATATATATATATATATATATATATATATATATATATAAAGCTGAACGTCTGTGTGTGTGTCTGGTCACAACCGACTAGGCTCCTATATGGTTAACTATTATAGAAAACTGATCACATATAAGGATAGAAGATGTATCGAGATACAGGAATGGGCATGTTTGATCTGGCATAATGATGATTCATTAAAATTGTGGGGTTTACGTATGCGTCTGGCCCACAAAGTATGGAAATAAAAAATTAAAAAAAAACAAAAAAACAACGTTTACAAGTGTTTTTTTATATAGATTTACAAAATAATACTTTGATAAGTATGTTTTAACTTAAATAGGGATGGTATGATAAAATTGTGGGGTATGTGTTCGCGCCTGGCCTCCATAGAATGGGAATAGGCACAAACTTTAATAAAGACTTTTCATATCTATCTGCGTAAGTATACTTTGATAATTATGTTTCAGTTTGAAGAAATATGGTATAATAAAATTATGGGGTGTTCGTTCGCACCTGACCTCCATAGAATGTAAATATGCCACAAAGTTTAACAAGGTTTTTTAATATAGATCCACAGAATATTGTGATAAGTGTTTCAGTGTGAGCAGGTATGGTATAATAAATTATGGGGTTTATCTATTTTATTTTTACTTTCATCATATCTTGCTTTGGTTTTGATACCCCCAAATTCGAAGCTATCTCTTTACAACCCTTCCTTTTCATAACCTATCAAACTTTCATAAATTAGAGTCCATTTTCTGTAGGCTGCTTTTGAACCCAGTCAACGACGGGTACTTTTGCTAGTATATATATATATATATATATATATATATATATATATATATATAGTAACAAGTAGGTAGCAATAAATATTATATATGTAGTAATGAATAGATATTTATAATAAGTAGTAAGATTGATGGCCTGTCCCGTCGATTTCGAAGTGTGGGCTTCCGTGACAACAATTAAATTGCTCGGAAATCCACACAGATAATTTGTTTATAGTGGTGAAAGTTTTGTGTAGAACCAACCACCCTTTTTGGAAGTACTGATAACCTTTATCGATGCAAATGACTGCCACAGGACAGAGTATATAGTTCACAGCAGGTTTTTATATCGGAGTTACCTGCTCCTAGATTCATATCTTAACGAAGACTGGATGGGGGAACATACCAGATACCAACCTGGAAATTTCTGCAACTTGGCGCAGTACATACAGCGCCTAATCTTCCCAAATGGTCACCCATCTAGTATTGGCCAGGCTCAGCGTTGTTAAATTCGGTGATCTAGCAAGAATCGGTGTGTCAATGTGATTGTGCTATATATATATATATATATATATATATATATATATATATATATATATATATATATATATACTTCATTTACTACATAATTTAATATACGAAAGTATACATTTATGCGTAAACTTTTAGTATTTACTTCCACGTAGGTAGAGCTAGTTAGTAAGTTATAAAATATATATGGCGATTAAGCTACACTGAATATTCCGCGTTTCATCCACGTTAGGATTCTTCAGGCTTATGCGAGAATTTTGTGGTTGTCTCGCGTTTTTATATACGTACCTTCTATTGAGTATTTTGTTAGCCAATCAGCTTTCTAATATCCACCGCACCCTTTCTAATCAGCCAATGAGCAGGCCCTTACAGGACAAAGGCCACTTTGACCTCCGGTTGACCCGTTCATTTGTGTTTGCTATTTAGCGTAGATATCTAGTGTCTTGACCTGTTTTAAATCTATGTTCAGTTTTTTATATGTTAGTTTATATATATATATATATATATATATATATATATATATATCTTTTCAAGGGAAATAAGGTAAAACAACCCGATAAAAGTGCTCGATATGTTAATAGAGCGGTATATAATTTTTTAATTTTTTATTGAGCCCATAATAAATTTACATTACTGTTTGCAGATAAAAAACCGGCCAAGCAAAGAAGAAATAAAATAAAGGATTATTAAGTTATAAAGTATTAAGAAAGTATGTAGAAAAAACGATAATGTTAAAGAAAAATTATATATCTATCTGAAAGGTTAAAGTAATACCTATGTAATTTCAAAATTACCATAATTAAATTTGGATTTATGTTTACAGAAAGAGATCAGTTCGTTTTTAGAAGTTAATATATTGTTACTTTGAGGGGAAGTAATTGTAGTTATAGCTTCGGTTCTGCAGAGGCGACATGACTTAGAGCCTGGAGTATAAGATTTAACTTTTTTATGATAGTCCATTTGATTGAGAAGGGGGTATTATTTGAGTTAAGTTTTTTAATTTAAGTGGTTAGAGAAGTTCCTTGGTTATTATTAGAATTATGGTTGTTAAAAGAAGAAATGTGGTTTCTTTTCTTAATCAATGTTGAACAAGCACCGATATATGTATGTACTTTATTAAAAGCTCGAGGTCTGATATTAATATTAATTTGCCGATTTTTATTAGTTAGATAGTTTGAATTTTGTTCATAGTGTTCAACAAAGGGTGGGACAATGATTGTACGAGGACTATTTTGGAGGGGATAATGAGTGTTGTTAGTGCTAGGATGGCTGTAAGGAGAAATACTATTATTATTATTATTATTATTATTATTATTATTATTATTATTATTATTATTATTGCTAGTTGTATGATTGTAGATGGAGGGGCTGCTCGAGTGGTATATTGGATTAGTAACTATATCAGATGGAGAATGGGAAGAAGGATAACTTAAAAACGAAATATTAGTGTCTGTTTAGGGAGGATTGCGTGGGGGCTCAGTAATTGTGCATTAATATATAACATCTTTATGGATGCAATCATTATTGAGTTGGCAAAGATGTTTGTTATTACAATTACAGTTAGTTTTGGGTTTAATTGGGAAAGGTATTTTTTGGGCTGATTTAATTTTTTTATTATTATGTGTTAAGATTCTTTGTGCTAAATTAGGCATTGTTGAATAAGAAATGGGTATTTGAAAGAGTTTTACACCATGTTGAAAAATTCCTTAGGTATATTAGTTTTGACATTTACGCTAAATGGAAGATTAAACCAAATATTTTTCTTTCTCCTGATGCGACTGTTTTGTTTGGATTATATATGTAGACTGGTTTATTGTTATTGATAGCGGCAGATCTTGTTATTTGAACTGGTTTCTTACGAGTCATATTGTGTGTGATTACAGATTTAAGGCAGCCTGCAGGAGGAGCATAATGGTTGTATTTAATCTTTTCCTTGTGTCCTAAGCTCCTTAAAGCATTATTGAAGAAAGTAGCATTTTGATTAAAAGTTTTTTATCAGCAGAAAGAGCAGAAATTCTTCTAGAGACGGATGGTACTATAGATTTTATAATTGAGTTGGGGTGGTTAGAAGATTTATGGACGTATAAAAGCATAAGATTGGGTTTATGATAGGGGCTAGTAGTTTCGGTGTTAAAATTAAGTGTAACATCTAGAAAATTTGAAGTTTTTTTGTTTGGTTCGATAATTATGGAAAGGTCAATAATAATTAAAGAAATTATGTAATTTTTTAATTGTTTTGTTGTACTCTCTTGGCCTGGCCGTTGTAGTAAAAAGGGCATCATTTCTATAAATGTATATATCTATTGGATATGTTTCTATAAATCTATATATCTATATATTTCTATAAATCTATATATCTATTGGATATGTTTAAAGTGGTATTTAAGTTCTTTAAGTAAGAATAGTCTCACTAAATCGGTAACTTGAGCAGAGTCAGAACCACCCATCAAGATGTCAAAATTATCAGGGGTGTCCTTTCTAGCCAAAAGCTTATTGTTAAATATAATTATAATGTTATAATAAGCTCTATATTCTATTTGGTTTTATCGAGCTTTTACATCTGGTTGAGATTACTTTATAAATATTAATTCTTTAATATTTATAATACACTTTAGTTTTACCATCTTGGATAATTTTGGTAAATTTAATTGTATTTTTTATTTTATATATATATATATATATATATATATATATATATATATATATATATATATAGAGAGAGAGAGAGAGAGAGAGAGAGAGAGAGGGGAGAGATGTTATTTGTTTTTGTTTTTGCAATACGTTTTGAATGAATTCAATTATTTACGAAAGTGCATTTTTACCTAAATGCGAGTTGGGAATAATTTTCCCTTTAACCAACTTGGTACCCTCACATGGGGAGTGGCATACATATTGTTTTTGTGAATAATTTTATTTTAAAAAATACACACACACACACACACACACACACATATATATATATATATATATATATATATATATATATATATATATATATATATATATATATATATATATATATATAAGTCTTTGGTATGACTCAACCGAGATTTAAACCCTGGTCTCTCACTCATAAGTGACCACTTTACTCAATCTGCCAAAAAAAAAAAAAAAAAGAAAAGAAAATCTTTTTCATTTCATGAGTCATTTTCAATCGTCTCATTATATTCTTCACCAGTCAACGGACAAACCATGCGTCTGATTAATATTAATCTTCGGGCAGTTTTTAGTCTTGGTTAGTAGTAACTCATTAGTAAAAATATAAATATGTAAAAAAAGAAGTTGAAATATATAAAAAAATCGTTTCCGTGACTGACATTTCTGCACTTACGGAAGAGTTCAAATGTTCTTCTGTATTATGCACCTGTCGTAGGACAGCTACGTCTGCTAGTATTGTATAAGCCCAAACATGAAATTCGTCTCGAAAACATTAAAATAATGCCTTAAAATACAAATGGGGAAGCGAAAAACAAAACAAAAAAAGCAGTTGTACTTTGTCATTAAAGACTCCATTGTATACGAGGGGCCACGAGAGGCCACGAGGGGCTACGAAGGGACACGAAGGCCGTAATGGGAAAACCTGAAAAACTTTGATGCATTTTCAACACTTTCCCGCCAAGCACTAAATAACCAGTCACAAAGTTCTTAGAATTCATTTCGCTCTGTTGATATTTCTTTTTCTCTTTTCTTAACCACTTCTGCGTCCAATGTTCTACGATGCCGGCAGCAAACACTCAAGGTATCCAACCAGCTCCAATTCCCCAAACTGCTTTAATAAATTTACTTCCAATTATCTTAAAAAAAGCAAGGGGGAGCAAAATTGGTATGTGTGGGGAAGGGATACTGAACACATCTGATGTATTTTTTGACATAATTCTTGTAACAGGTGTCTGGATTATTCATGCGGATTTCGTGTTCAAAGTTCCAATTTCTTTGAAAAGAAATCAAGGACGCTTATTCTAAAATCCAACACGGTCGTTCAACACTGAAAATGTTATTTAAAAGTTAAGAGTGACAGACAGAAGAAAATGCTTCTTCAATTTTAAGCCTGACAAACCGACGAAGCTGCTATTTCAGACATAACGGCGTCATAGACTAAAGTCATTTCTTTCTTTCCCACAACAAGAAATTTAACACAAGGGTCAGAAGTGGGAGTGAAAAGTCAGGAAGAGTACTCTGACCCTGAAAAAGATGCATAGGCAACACTGTCAGCATTCTCCCGTAGAGGCGCCTCAAGCGATTCGTAATAAACTAACCCCTTCTTAAAGAGAGAAAGAAAAGCCTGGAAGGGTGAACCTTCCAGAACTACACAGGACTAGCAATCAGCAAGGAAAAAGTCATTACAAGAATAGTCAAGAATGTTAAGTTTGATGTCGAGGGAAAGTTTAAGCGTGGCAGACCGGTGTTTAACTGTTTGTTTTTTGATTTTACAGCATATCAACTTTTTTTCGGGTTATTGAATGCCAATCCAGTAATTGTGAAAAAAGTTTATATGTTTCAAGTTTTTTTTTTTGTATACCTTTACATATTTATTCATGACTAGCGGGACCTGCGGAAATTCAACAGCGAACGCTTTCATATGTAATATATTGATGTTGGCATTCGGTGGATGTTCAGCGTAAATGGAGACTCCATATGATTGTAGCTCTTTTGTTAAAACTGCAAAAGTATTTATCTAAGCTAGCAGGGATGCCCGGCGTAGCCCGATCGTAAAATACGCTTAAATATAATATTTTAATTTATATAAGTTTCGTATATATTATTAGAATCAATTTTCAATTGATTCTTATCCATGCACTTATAAATTTTTTTTTGTGTATTGATATTCATATTAAAACCCCTTTTTTCTATTGATTTAAAAAGAAAATACAACTTTGTTATATATGGGTCGTAGTATTGCCTTCATCTGCAAAATATCTAGCTAATTTGGATATTTTTTTAAACATTTCTTTTAATTAATTCCTTATTGGATTTTCCGGTTTTCTTAAAGGATGACTATCTTTAGTTAACTATTACGTGTAATTAAATTCATGCAGATATTCTACATGATTTATACTTGCGTAAAATTTGCGTAAAAAGTTTATAGCAAACAAAATCCCCTTTCTCTAAATATTTATGAATATATATATATTTGTTTAAAAGAGTTTGCCTATAAAACCCCTTTGTCAGATTTTGATCTACAGACATGAAACTTAATATATAGGGTATTCAAACCCATGCGAAACTTTATATTCGGGGTTTAGCCGAGGGAAATAGTTGCAAAAGTGTAAAAATTAAAAAAATGGAATCTGCAAAGTGAAGGTCAAACGATGGCATTTCGAATATGCAAGCATAACATAATAGTTATTGGTTCATGTTTTAATTTTTAGCCTTGCAGCAAGCATGTCTTCATAGATCAGACATTAACGTCAAAGGAAAAAGTAAATCGTTAGGTAAACGTCTTGGTTTCGGTTCTAGGTTATGTCGCAGGAGTAAATTTTTTAAAACTTTTTAAATCATTACTATGTATTGCGTCTAATGTAATATAATAATAAATACGAAATCTGCATTAATAAAAATATCATATTTAAGCGTATTTTACGACATATGTCGAGCGGCACGATTGTATATTATAAAGTTCTTATTTCAAAAAAAAAAAATAAATATATATCCATATGACTTGGATGCATCAGCTTGAATCGAAACCCAAACCTTCTTTGACTCCATTAGCAAAGGCCAAATCCACACGGCCACCGCCAACTGTGAGAAATATCGTTGAGATTTAAACATTTATTTTTTTAAATGTCTTAACGTCTGTCAGAGTGATCTAATGATTATGATATAATAATTTTCGCATGTGAGCTAAAGTGACCATCTTTATTTGAACTGTAAAGGAATGAAAGAGGAATGGAAAAATAAGTATAGAAAACTGCGTGGAAGACCCCCCCCCCAAAGTTTTGGAAAAATATATAACCGAGAACAGTCGGATTATCACAACAGTCGGATCATCACAACAATAATCATTGTCAAAATGAACACGATAAGAAATAGTGAAACCGAAACCAAACAGATAAAATAAGAAAGTGAGAAAAAAAGCTACATAGACGATTCATAGCAATGGCAAACGAAGTGACTTACGAAAACACCTGGACATGATTGAACAGAGAAATAGAGTCAATACTAACAATTGCGCAGAACACTGCGATAAAAACTACGTAACTATTTAAAAGTTAAAATATATAGAACCCAGGAAAACAGTAAGTGTAGACTCTGTAGAGTAAGAGACAAAACTGTAAATGAATGCAGCAAACTAATCCCCAGAAAATGTACACGAACAAAAATGACTGCGAGAGGAAAGGATCACATTGAAAACGATGCGATACAAAATCGTCCCAGCCATGGAAGCACAAATAGATAAACTCATCTCAGCAAAGAAACCAAAGAAACATAATAGTTAACAAGAAAGAAATAAGCTGTTAAATTGTAGCAGACCATATGGTAAAGATAAGAAAAACAAAGCAAATACACGAAACTCGCAAGAGAATTTAAAAGGATATAGAAGATGAAGTTAATATAATATCCATGATCGTATGAGCACTAGAAACAATCCCGAACAAACATAAAAAAAACTAGGAGAAAATAGAAGACTGAGATCATACAACGGACGGCAATGATGTAACTAACCGAAATCTTAAGGAAAATCTTTGACTGCAGAAAGCAACCTACATAAACCATCAAACCACATGGAAATTGCAACAGAAATAAAATATAAACATGGAAGGAACATCACGTGAATCGGATGGGATTGAAGCTGCAACCCCGTCCGTAAATGGCATCAGCCTCCGTTGATATCACACACAACATTCGCGGTTTATTTAAAAAAAAATGGAGACTAGAAAAACAAAATCATCTTAAAGGAAGAAAACAGGTTAGTAATACTCCCTCAACATTTAAAAAAATGAACTACACACTGTTTTCCTGTTTGTTTGATACTAACTCTCAAATATAACTGTGCTAAACTTGCCGACCTAAACAAAGGAAAAAGTCAGCTGCTATTCTTCCAATTTCATTCTTTTCTTCCTTTCCTTTCTCTTTCTTCCTCATTACATTACACATTTGCTTCTGCCCACTCTCACTCTAGTTAACCCTTTATGACCTGGTTGAAGTGGGAATTGATTTAAACACGCCTTGTACGTATTTCAGTATCTGGGTAGATGCCAGACACCTCCAGATTGCAATTGTCCATTGCTTACATTCAGTATACCGCCACTTGCCTTAGTGGAGGATTTCGTTTGTTGTTACACTGTTTTCAAGCACTATGGATAATAATGAAGGCAAGTTTATGAAATGCAAAAATTCTCAGTGGTAGTTTAACTATTGAACTTCATAATTTTTTCAGATTGAAGACAATCATAATATCATTACCTTTTAAACTAACTAAAATTAACAATAAATATGTTTTTATCATCTATATCATAATTCAGGTCATAGACGGTTAAGTGGGAAGAAGTTGGGAGTGAATAAAGAATGGGAAAGCCAAGGACAAAATAAAAGCATATCATGTACATGTTTGGGAACTCTATTGCTTAAAACCAAAACCAAACAACAACAGCAAAAAAACAAAAACAACAAAAAAACAAAAACAAAAAACAAAAACAAAAAACAAAAAACAAAAAACAAACAAACAAAGAAACAAACAAAAAAACAAAAGAAAGAAACAAAACAAAAACAAAAACAACAACAAAACAAACAAAGCAAAATTAAAAACAACAACAACAACAACAACAAAACATTCTTTGATCCTAGCCCAAAGACCGGACACAATAACAAGTTTGCATAACATAAAATTAGAATGGTATTTACTGTAGATACTTAAGATTGTTATTTCAAGAAAAGGAATTTTTACAAATCTCAATTGTTCCATCCTTGAAGATTTTCATGCAAAATACATTTCTGTAACAGCTTGCGTTAAAGTTCTCAAGTTTTTATTACGTGCCATCTCAAACTCTTGAGTAAAAAAAAAGAAAAACCTAAAAGAAACTGATATTTGATGTGGAGAGAGTGCAAGTCGGTTTGGGATCGTGTTCTCTCCAGTTGTTACGTTCTTTTAAGCAGTTGACATTTCTTAACGCATTTTTCGAATCTTATCAAGGACGTTTTCGCCAGCGGACGTTCTAGACACCATACGTTTCGAACAGCGGACGATTTGACTAGCTATTTTATAACCCGTTAGCTTCCACTTTCGTGGAAATAGGAGACCAATTTATTTTTAACATTTATAAGATAATATGTAATAGTACTGCCTACTACATAATTACTCTGAAGAAAAGATAAAACTCATCTACATTCATCAACTTCTCTCCAAAAGTTGTTGAAACGGTCTTACAAATTTTTGTGAAATTTGCTAAAGTTCAATTTTGTTCGACGATGTATGAATGTCATATAAATAAGTCTTGCAATAATAACTTGCAACAATAACTTGCAATAATAACTTGCAACAATAACTTGCAATAATAACTTGCAATAATAACTTGCAACAATAACTTGCAATAATAACTTGCAACAATAACTTGCAATTTATAACTTGCAATAATAACTTGCAATAATAACTTGCAACAATAACTTGCAATAATAACTTGCAACAATAATTTGCAATAATAACTTGCAATAATAACTTGCAACAATAACTTGCAATAATAACTTGCAACAATAACTTACAATAATAACTTGCAACAATAACTTGCAATAATAACTTGAAACAATAACTTGCAATAATAACTTGCCAATAACTTGCAATAATAACTTGCAATAATAACTTGCAATAATAACTTGCAATAATAATTTGAAATAATAACTTGCAATAATAACTTGCAACAATAACTTGCAATAATAACTTGAAACAATAACTTGCAATAATAACTTGCCAATAACTTGAAATAATAACTTGCAATAATAACTTGCAACAATAACTTGCAATAATAACTTGAAATGATAACTTGCCAATAACTTATTGCAAAAAGCGCAATGTACCTTTTTTTGCATGAACTACTTTGCTCCTAACCAGAATATATAAATTTTCTTTTGAATGTATAGCCTAATAATTTCGAATGTCCTTTTCTCTTCCCTGCAACCTCTTTCTCACAGAAGAGACGTTGCGAGTTTGTCTCTGCTTTATTGTTATTTTCACGGGAATTGCTCGACTGAGCTCCAAACTATGCCCCCCTCGCCAAAATTTCACAAGAAACACCCGTTTAGCAGAAAACACTATCAACAATTTCCCCCACTCTTTATCTGTGCCTAAACCTAAACGTAGATTCCATGAACAAAGCTTCTTTCTTAGAACTGCACGCCTGTGGAATTGTCTTCCGTTTTCCTGCTTTCCAGCTGACTACAATATAGTTGTCTTCAAGTCCAACGTAAACAAGTTCTTGATGAGCCATTCCACTTGTTAACAAATTTACCGAATTTCCATTACTAACGATTACTATATTGTCCAGCTGAATACTGTACACTCTTAACCCTTATCCTCGGGTGGTCTCTTGGCCTTGATAAGTGGTTATGCCTATGTAAAAAATATCATCAAGGCTAATTCATAAAATATTTTTATTTAGTCATGCCTTATTATAATAGTGTATATCTACAAGGGCATTTAAAAAGTAATGCCTCCTATTTTTATTCCGCCCAAATGGATCATAGAGGGTTTCAAATTGCATTGTTATGATGACTGGACATGCATTTATGACCTGAAAGCTTCATATCTCTGTTGCAGATATTGACGATGTGAGACCCCAAGAAAGCAGCACCTATCATAGACGTGCGTCAGAAGAAAAGTACGTCATTGAATTCCTGGCAAAAGTGCATTGAGAATGGTGGTGACTATGTAGAAAGATAAATATTGGTTCACAAAAGGTCGCTTGATTAGAGACTTTACTTTTAGAACGAATTCCGTTTGACAAAACACGCTACGGATGCCTACACATAGCCATCAGTTATCGCTGGCAAACGGGCATTGAATATAGTGGTTTCTATGGAGGAAAATGAATTCTGGATCCCAAAATGTCGATCGTTTTAATAGTTCCATGGTTTTCTTCGTAGATTCTTCAACTTTTGAGTTAAAAATATAGGAGGTTTTTACTTTAAAACGACCCTCGTATATATATATATATATATATATATATATATATATATATATATATATATATATATATATATACTAGCATGGGTGCCCGGCGTTTTTGAGGTGTGTATGTTGAGCAAAAAAAAAAAAGCGGTCAATTTTTAAAAATTTTACCCGTATTATGACCCCTTAAAATTTATTGTTTTGCGCTCAAATCAAGTTATCAAATTAGATCCATGTCCAAGGAACCTATATCTAAAATTTCGAGTGTGTAGACCCAAAATTGTTGGAGGAGTTTGGTAGAGTTCTCAAAGGTCAAATCGTTGAACTTTTACCCCTTAATCGCTCAATTTCTGGCCAAAAACCGATCACATCGATTTTTCCAAATTTTAGTACTCTGTATATCAAATTTCAAGTTATTGCGTAGGGAAATGTACACAGACACACAGACAGACACTTTCACTATATATATATATATATATATATATATGTGTGTGTGTGTGTGTGTGTGTGTGTGTGTGTGTGTGTGTGCGCGTTATGTATTATGCTGCCTTTTGATTGATGGTATGGCTATTGTTGTTGTTATTGTTGTTGGTATTGTTGTTGTTGGTTACGGATGGCCACGCATATCCATTGGTCATCGCTGGCATTGAATAGGATGGTTTCCATGTAGACAAAATAAATTCTGGATCACAAAAAATCGCCCGTTTTAATAGTACCACTGTCATCTTCGTAGCTCTTCAACTTTTGGAGTTAAAAAGGAGGCTTTACTTTAGAACGAACCTCGTGTGTATGGATATATATATATATATACATATATATATATATATATATATATATATATATATATATATGTGTGTGTGTGTGTGGGTGTGTGTGGGTGTGTGTGTGTGTGCTTGCGTGCGTGCGTGTGTGTGTTATGTATCATGCTGCCTTTTGGTTGATGCTGTAACTATTGTTGTTGTTGTTGTTGGCATAATTCATGATGATGATTTTGTTGTCATTCATTCCCACGACATCTTTCTATTAAGGATTCTTTTTACAAAGATATCGCGTATTTAGGGACGGACCCGCGTGAAAGTTGTCAATGTCTCTAAGTGAAAGTGTTTCTGTGGAACGAACTGGGTTCGAACTTGGTACACTCAGGTTGTCAGTCCGCGTCGTTAATCACTAAGTACCCGTCACCTCCCTGACGCTGTAGCTGTTACATAATTAAAGTCTATTTTCTTTTGCACTAGTATGTTATTAGTCGCGTAGTGATTAGTACGTGGTTTGGTGAGATAAAACAAGTATGTTCGGACGCGTAGTGATACGTTGGGCAATTAGAACATTTCGCGCATGCGCGACCTTTTATCTTTTTTTGCCCAAACTGTTTTGCGCCTAAATATAATCAGTTCCAGTTAAGATGCGAATGTGAAAAGATTTCCTTACTCGCATCTAGGCGGAAAATAATCTTTTCGGAGACGTTGCTGAGACCTGTTGTATACTTCAGTGACGCTGGGAAAAGTTGAAACTCGTGGACTCAATTCTGTGTCGTAGGTTGCTTCTATCTATTGCCCCAAATACTATCTCATATCCGAGGCTATCTCTACAAACCTACTATCAGACCTTATACGGAGTACTGTTGTCATATTTGGGCTGGTGAATCTCTGTCCTATTTGAAGGTTCTTGGTGAGGTTCAGAAGTGCACCTGCAATTTGATTGGCCTCCTTGTGATACTATAACTTCACGACATCGTGTTGGCCGATGGTCTCGTGATTACCACATGTTTCGACTGGTCGTTCTCTGTTTCACTCCACGTCCACGTTTCTTCAAGATCCTTGGAAAGAAGAGATGGATGCGGTCCAGTCGACGAAGGTTGGATTTTGTGTTGGAGAGAAGAAAAGTTGCCAAGCAATCAAAACAGAAATGACGAAAAGCACTTGTCATAAACAGTAACAAACGTTTATTTACACAATTTTCATCGATAATTTTCACCGCTGAGTGAGGGCGAATGTGATTGACTGGCGGAACAAAGTTTTCTGAATAAATCTTAATTGCAATTAGACAGCGTCAATGATGGAGAATGCAGTGTTTTCTATAAATACTTTTATGCCATGTGTTCTTTAGAATTATCCGATTCCCTGCTCCAATTGTTCCAGCTCGTTTGACTTGTTGGTCTGATGATCGTCACAAATTCGCTGTTTTAGTACCTCGTTATGATACAGCTTCCTATCCAGGTAACTTATTTACAAGAAATACAGGATTGTTGATATGTCCTCTTGCTGCCTGTTTCCTCCTACCTTTCAAAAATTAGGTCAATAGACATCTTGCCTATTTACAATAATCATCTTTCAGACATTTAATATTCGTACATTTCATTTTCGTGGCTTCGCATAGATTCCATTAAAAACTCCACTTCTATAGTACATGCTGTCCGAACCAATCTATCTTATATTCTTGTGTTTCTAATGCTTTTCTAGATCATATTTTGTGATGACGAAACTATTAAATAAATTTGATTTACTTAATCTTCTTAACCGAAAACTTGGGGACACATTGAATCAAGACGAATTGGATGAATACATACGCAGCGACTTTATTACAAAATACCTATCTCCAATAAAAAACCTATCACCCTTAATCTTGGCAAATTATTACAATGGTGCGTCGTGCGATGAGAAAAGCATGTAGACTTCGGATTTCAACATAACTTTAAATTCTGCTAATTTTACAGCCTGAGTTGTCCGGTCGTCATGATGCACTAAAAAAAAAAAAAAAAAAAAAAAATGAAAAATGGAAAATAAAATCAGTATCCCCTTCTGTCTGTCTGTCTGTCTGTCTCTCTCTCTCTCTCTAGCGCACTCTTTCTCTCTCTCTGTCACTAGCACACTCTTTCTCTCTCTCTGTCTCTAGCGCACTGTTTCTCTCTATCATCCTTATATATATCTATAATATAAAGCTAAACGTATGTGTGTGTGTGTGTGTGTGTCTGGTCAAGAATAGGCTCTTATATGGTGGACTATTATAGAAAACTGATCACATATAATGATAGAAGATGTATCGAGACACAGGAATGGGTATGTTTGATCTGGCAGAACAGTGGTTCATTAAAATTGTGGGGTCTGCATTCGCGCCTGGTCCACAAAGTATGGGAATAAAAAATTAAAAAAAAAAACGTTTATAAGTGTTTTTGATATAGATGTACATAAGAATACTTTGATAAGTATGTTTTAACTTAAATAGGGATGGTATAATAAAGTTGTAGGGTCTGCGTTCGCGCCTGGCCTCCGTAGAATGGAAATAGGCACAAACGTTAATAAAGACTTTTCATATCTATCTGCGTAAGTATACTTTGATAATTATGTTTCAGTTTGAAGAAATATGGTATAATAAAATTATGGGGTGTCCGTTCGCGCCTGATCTCCATAGAATGGAAATATGTCACAAAGTTTAACAAGGTTTTTTAATATTGATCCACAGAATATTCTGATAAGTGTTTCAGTGTGAACAGGTATGGTATAATAATATAGGGTTTATCTATTTTATTTTTACTTTCATCATATCTTGCTTTGGTTTTGATACCCCCAAATTCGAAGCTATCTCTTTACAACCCTTCCTTTTCATAACCTATCATACTTTCATAAATCAGGAGGCCATTTTGTGTAGGCTGCTTTTGAACCCAGTCAACGACGGGTACTTTTGCTAGCACACACACACACACACACACACACACACACACACACACACACACACACACACACACACACACACATATATATATATATATATATATATATATATATATATATATATATATACATTAAAGAATATACTTGTGAGAGGATGATGATATCCCAATAGTTAGAAGCGTTTAGAGCATTGATTCAGTTTGTGGATGTGGATGACTATATCTATATATTGGTTTTATTTTATTCGTTTGAAGTCATACAAAAGCACCACAAGCTTAAATAGTCAGGTTACTATTCACAAAATAGCTGAGCTAAACCAAAGATCAAATAAAAGGAAATTAAATCTGGTTTTTATTATATCTTTATTATTCAATATAGATAGGCGTTTCGCCCGAATCAATGGAATTTTTTTTGTGAATTCTATAAACAGTTTTTCAATAATCTTCAGCTCATCAATAGAAATCCAGATAAAATCAGGAAAAATCTTTCAACCAAAACAAAAAAGTCATTAGTAAAAGAAAAAACTTGTTAATCAAAAGTATTTTTTCTTTTATTTTCCTCTTTTCTTTCAGCCTGACCATTTTAAGATTGTATTTTTTAAAATGGAAATCACTCCAGACGAGGCATGAGTCCACTTGATGTAAGAAACTAAAAAGTAGTATTACAAGTAAAAGTAAAAAAAACAATTATTCACTTTTTGTCAGAAACATCGCTCATGGAATGTGAGGACTAAAAGACAAAGTGTTACGAAAGTAAACCCAACATAAACTTTTTGCTCTCCTTAAACACATCAATTGATTGGGTAGTTCTGAACAGGTCATCCACTAATTTTAAACAAAATGATTGGTACAAAATAAAAAAATAAATAAAAGTAAAATAAATAAATAAATAAATAAAAGTAAAATAAATAAATAAATAAAAGTAAAATAAATAGAAGTAAAATAAATAAATAAAAAAGTAAAATAAATAAATAAATAAAATTACAATAAATAAATAAATAAAAGTAAAATAAATAAATAAATAAAAGTAAAATAAATAAATAAAAGTAAAATAGATAAATAAATAAAAGTAAAATAAATAAATAAATAAAAGTAGAATAAATAAATAAATAAAAGTAAAATAAATAAATAAATAAATAAATAAATAAAAGTAACATAAATAAATAAATATAAGTAAAATAAATAAATAAAAGTAAAATAAATGAATAGGTAAAATAGATAAATAAATAAAAATAAAATAAAATTAAATAAATAAATAAAATTAAGATAAATAAATAAAAGTAAAATGAATACATAAATAAATAAAAGAAAAATAAATAAATCAATAAAAAAATAAAAGTAAAATAAATAAATAAATAAATAAAAGTAAAATAAATAAATAAAAGTAAAATAAATAAATAAAAGTAAAATAATTAAATAAAAAAGTAAAATAAATAAATAAATAAATAAATAAATAAAATTACAATAAATAAATAAATAAAAGTAAAATAAATAAATAAATAAAAGTAAAATAAATAAATAAAAATAAAATAGATAAATAAATAAAAGTAAAATAAATAAATAAATAAAAATAAAATAAATAAATAAATAAAAGTAAAATAAATAAATAAAAGTAAAATAAATAAATAAATAAAAGTAAAATAAATAAATAAAAGTAAAATAAATGAATAGATAAAATAGATAAATAGATAAAAGTAAAATAAATACATAAATAAATAAAAGTAAAATGAATACACAAATAAATAAAAGTAAGATAAATAAATAAATAAATAAATAAAAGTCAAATAAATAAATAAATAAAAGTAAAATAAATAAATAAAAGTAAAATAAATGAATAGATAAAATAGATAAATAAATAAAAGTAAAATAAATACATAAATAAATAAAAGTAAAATGAATACACAAATAAATAAAAGTAAGATAAATAAATAAATAAATAAAAGTAAAATAAATAAATAAAAGTAAAATAAATAAATAAATAAAAGTAAAATAAATAAATAAATGAAAGTAAAATAGATAAATAAATAAATAAGTGTAAAACAAATAAAAAAATAAAAATAAAATACATAAATAAAAGTAAAATAAATAGGTAAAAGTAAAATAAATAAATAAGTAAAAGTAAAATAAATAAATAAATAACTAAAAGTAAAATAAATAAACAAAAGTAAAATAAATAAATAAATAAAAGTCAAATAAATAAATAAATAAATAAAAGTAAAACAAACAAATAAATAAATAAATGTAAAACAAATAAATAAATAAATAAATAAATAAAAGTAAAACAAATAAATAAATAAATAAAAGTAAAATAAATAAATAAAAGTAAAATAAATAAATAAAAGTAAAATTAATAAATAAATAAAAGTAAAATAAATAAATAAATAAAAGTAAAATAAATAAATAAAAGTAAGATAAATAAATAAATAAAACAAAATAAATAAATAAATAAATAAATAAAAGTAAAATAAATAAATAAATAAGTGTAAATAAAAGTAAAATAAATAAATCTCTATATATAAAAGACAAAATGTGTGTGAGTGTGTGTGAGTGCGTCTGTGTGTTTGTATTTCTACTAAAAACTTTCGACAAACAGAACAAAAATTCACAAATTTGGTCTTATATGAAAGCCCCATCCTGCGCTCGATAAATATCGAAAACTTGGCCAAAAACGTTAATTTTTTCACTCTGAATTCAGAACTTTTTTACAGGGGGGGGGGTTTAGCAAAAACCGTCCTCTCATGACGATGTCGCTTCTACGCATGCGTCATACGACGTCGTAAGCTGATTTAGTTTAAAAATTAAAAAATGACCTAACTTTGTATACGTCGTCTTAGGTCAGTTGGATAGAGCGCTGGATCCTTATCTAAACGTTTTGGGTTCGAATCGTGGTGTGAGATGTCTTTTTTTTTCGATTTTTTTAAATTTTAATATGTAAGCAGGGTTATTTAATCCATTTTTCACGCAACGTTCGTTTTTCTGTTTTTTTTTTACTTCGCTTATTCTTAGGTTTTCATTAACATCCCCCAACCACGATCGACCACACACACCCAAAACACCCGGGAAACGCCGGGTACCACTAATTTTTTAAATTTTAATATTGAAACAGGATTATTCAAGCGATTTTTCACGTGTTTTTTGTTTTTTTTATTTTTCAGATTTTTTAAAAGAAATTTTAACGTTAGTTTTTCGGTTTTCTTTTTTGTTTTTGTTTTTCCGATTTTTACATTTAACATCGTTCGTTTGCCTTATGTTAGTTTTTTTGTGTTTTTTTCCCGATTTTTTTAAGTTTTAACTTTTTTTTATATAATAATAGCCGGGGGTACCCCGGGTGTTTGGAGGTGTGTGTGGAAACTCCGGGGGTGGGGGGTGGGGGGGTTAAAAAAGAAATGTTTTGGTAGGTAAGTATGAGGATCGAACCCGAACCCTTGAGGCAAAGTTGTAAATTAAAGTGTGAAAAAAGTGCGACGTTAACCATTGCCCCACCGCGAGATGCTAACAGAAGCACGTTTGAATTTATTTAATTACTTGGATTTGGCAGGTGCCCGTTTTAATGAGTTAATGAGGTCAAGTTTGACTGCGGGATAGTATTTCATTTACTGCGAAACGCTTTTTTTTTTTTTTTTTTTTTTTTTCCCAAGATGTTATAGGAAAAAGACTAACCCACATGCGACGAGCGACAAATATTGAATATTTATCTTCCCGAAATCGAGCAAATTAAATAGACAGGCGAGCTTCGTTGTTAACTGTGAGATATTACGATTATATGTGAAATAAAAAGTTTTAAAAAGTTGTGAACCGACCGATCGCTTATCTGAAAAAAGCCTTTTGTAGACATACAGAAAAAGCGAACACACATACAAACATACATACATTTTCGCTTTTATATTTATAGATTTCATTTTTATTTAATATTTAAAAATATTACTTCGCTTATTCTTATGTTTTGATTACTCCCCCACCGCCCGTGTACCTCCGCTTTATTTTTTCAGATTTTTTAAAGTAGTTTTAATGTTCGTTTTTCTGTTTTCCTTATTTTGTTTTTTTAGTTTCGTTTTTTATTTACTTCGCTTATTCTTATGTTTTGATTAACACTCCAACCTCGCCCGAGCACATACATTTCGAAACACCCGGACAACGCCGGGTACCCTCTGCTAGTAAATAAATAAATGTAAAATAAATAATTAAGTGTAAAATAAATAAATAAATAAATAAAAGTCAAATAAATAAATAAGTGTAAATAAAAGTAAAACAAATAAATAAATAAATAAAAGTAAAATAAATAAATAAAATAAAACAACTAAATAACTAAGTGTAAATAAAAGTAAAATAAAAAAATGAATTAAAGTAAAATAAACAAATTAATAAAGTAAAATTAATAAATGAATAAAAGTAAAATAAATAAATGAATAAAAGTAAAATAAATAAATAAATAAATGAAAAAAAACCAAACTAAATAAATAAGTGTAAATAAAAGTAAAATAAATAAATAAATAAAAGTAAAATAAATAAATAAATAAAAATAAAACAACCAAATTAATAAGTGTAAATAAAAGTAAAATAAATAAATGAATAAAAGTAGAATAAATAAATAAATATAAGTAAAATAAATGAATGAATAAAAGTAATATAAATAAGCAAATAAGTAGAACTAAAATAAATGAATAAATAAAAATAAAATAAATAAATAACTAACAGTAAAACAAACAAATAAATAAATAAAAATAAAATAAATAAATAAAAGTAAAATTAAAATTTAAATAAATAAAAGTAAAATAAATAAATGAATAAAAGTAAAATAAATAAATAAAAATCAAATAAATAAATAAAAGTAAAATAAATGAATAACAGTAAAATAAATAAATGAATAAACGTAAAATAAATAAATGAACGAAAGTAAAATAAATAAATAAATAAAAATAAATAAATAGATAAAAGTAAAATAAATGAATAACAGTAAAATAAATAAATAAAAGTAAAATAAATAAAAATAAATAAATAAATAAATAAAAGTAAAATAAATACATAAAAGTAAAATAAATAAATAAAAATAAATACATAAATAAAAGTAAAATAAATAAATGAATGAAAGTAAAATAAATAAATAAATAAAAATAAATAAATAAATAAAAATAAATAAATAATAAAAGTAAAACAAATAAATAAAAGTAAAATAAATAAATAAAAGTAAAATAAATAAATAAATAAAAATTAAATAAATAAATAAAAGTAAAATGGATATATAAATAAAAGTAAAATAAATGAATAGATAAAGTATAATAAATAAATAAATAAAATAAATAAATAAATAAATAAAAGTAAAATAAACAAATAAATAAAAGTAAAATAAATGAATAGATAAAAGCAAAATAAATGAATAAATAAATAAAAGTAAAATAAAAAAAATAAATAAATAAAAGTAAATTAAATAAATAAGTAAAAGTAAAATAAATGAATAAATAAAAATGAACTAAATAAATAAATTAAAGTAAAATAAATTAATAAATAAATAAAAGTAAAATAAATCAAAGTAAATTAAGTTAAAGTAAAATAAATAAAAGTAAAATAAATGAATAAATAAAAATGAAATAAATAAATAAAAGTAAAATAAATTAGTAAATAAATAAAAGTTAAATAAATAAATAAAAGTAACATAAATAAAAAAAGTGAAATAAATAAATAAATAAAAGTAAAATAAATAAATTAATAAAAGTAAAATAATCGAATAAAAAAAAGTAAAATAAATACGTAAATAAATAAAATTAAAATAAATAAAAAAATAAATAAATAAAAATAAAATTAAATAGATAAATACAAGTAAAAGTAATAAATAAATAAATAAAAGTAAATAAATGAATAAATAAAAGTAAAATAAATAAATAAAAGTAAAATAAATAAATAAATAAAAGTAAAATAAATAAATAAAAAAATAAAAGTAAAATAAATTAATAAATAAAAAAAAATAAATAAAAGTAAAATAAATGAATAAATAAAAGTAAAATAAATAAATAATAGTAAAATAAATAAATAAATAAATAAAAAATAAATAAAAGTAAAATAAATGAATAAATAAAAGTAAAATAAATAAATAAAGGTAAAATAAATAAATAAATCAAAGTAAAATAAATTAAAGTAAAATAAATAAAAGTAAAATAAATAAATAAATAAAAGTAAAATAAATGAATAAATAAAAATAAAATAAATAAATAAATAAAAGTAAAATAAATTAATAAATAAATAAAAGTAAAATAAATCAAAGTAAATTAAATTAAAGTGAAATAAATAAAAGTAAAATAAATGAATAAATAAAAATGAAATAAATAAATACAAGTAAAATAAATAAATAAATAAAAGTAAAATATATAAATTAATAAAAGTAAAATAAATAAATTAATAAAAGTAAAATAAACGAATAAATAAAAGTAAAATAAATACGTAAATAAATAAAATTAAAATAAATAAATAAATTAAAATAAAACGAAATAAATAAATACAAGTAAAATTAATAAATAAATAAATACAAGTAAATAAATGAATAAATAAAAGTAAAATAAATAAATAAATAAAAGTAAAATAAATAAATAAATAAAAATGAAATAAATAAATAAAAGTAAAATAAATAAAAGTAAAATAAATGAATAGATAAAAGTATAATAAATAAATAAATAAAAGTAAAATAAATAAACAAATAAAATAAATAAATTAATAAAAGTAAAATAAATAAATAAATAAAAGTAAAATAAATGATTAAATAAAAGTAAAATAAATGATTAAATAAAAGTAAAATAAATGATTAAATAAAAGTAAAATAAATAAATAAATAAATAAAAGTAAAATAAAGTAATAAATAAATAAAGTAAATAAATAAATAAAAGTAAAATAAATAAATAAATAAAAGTAAAACAAATAAATAAATTAAGTAAATAAATAAATAAAAGTAAACTAAATAAATAAATAAAAGTAAAATAAATAAATAAAAGTAAAATAAACAAATTAATAAAAGTAAAATAAATAAATAAATAAAAGTAAAATAAATAAATAAATAAAAAAAAATAAATAAAAGTAAAATAAATGAATAAATAAAAGTAAAATAAATAAATAAATAAAAGTAAAATAAATAAATAAATCAAAGTAAAATAAATTAAAGTAAAATAAATAAAAGTAAAATAAATGAATAAATAAATGAAATAAATAAATAAAAGTAAAATAAATTAGTAAATAAATAAAAGTAAAATGAATAAATAAATAAATAAAAGTAAAATAAATAAATAAAATAAAATTAAATAAAGAAATAAAAGTACAATAAATAAATAAATAAATAAAAATTATATAAATAAATAAATAAAAGTAAAATAACTAAATAAATAAAAATGAAATAAGTAAAGAAATAAAAGTTAAATAAATGAATAGATAAAATAGATAAATAAACAGCCCCTCCACCTCTAACACCCGGAGATGTAGTTGCTTTTTCTTTTCATACTTAATCTGAATTTATTCAGCGAATTCATACATCGAATAAAACCTAACAGATAAACAAGTATGCATAATATCAAAACAGGAAGTGTAAAATCATTTCCTGTTATACATAACTGATTTCGACTGAAGTCAGATGAGAAAAATTTAATTCAACCTAAGATTACTGTTGAGATTGCATTCTTGTGATACTAACTTGCCCTTCCCAATCGAGGGGCTAGCGACTAGGAGGAGGTAACTCTTAAAAGTAGACAAACATGGCAACAGAACAGTACCCCTCCATATATATATATATATATATATATATATATATATATATATATATATATATATATATATATATATATATATATGATTGTTGAGCCGGATTAAATCCGACGATATAAAATAAAATGGAGGTGAATGACCTGAATACTCAACGTTTCGCCCGATTTATGCGGGCTTTTTCAAGAGGGATGGTCATTGACGAGAGTCTTTATCATTAAATATTATCATTATATATGGCTCCAAATATTCCGACTCTCTCGTCAATGACCATCCCTCTTGAAAAAGCCAGCATAAATCGGGCGAAACGTTGAGTATTCAGGTCATTCACCTCCATTTTATTTCATATATATATATATATATATATATATATATATATATATATATATGGAATCCAATAAAATCAAGAGTCTACAAGAATGATTTACTATTACATATTTAAACGTTAAACTGGGGAGAAGAAAATTATGTTGTCAACATATTTACCTCGTGTTTGAGAGATAAAGAACTTTAATGGAATATCCGAATATCTATGTATCTCATATAGAGATCAAGGAAAGGGGCCTGTTGATTTCTTAGAACTTCGACTGAAGTAAAATGAAACAACCTTCTCCCCCATATATATATATATATATATATATATATATATATATATGATTGCAACGTCTTGTCAGACCAGTGCCACTCCCTCAGACACTTAAAATCCATGAGCCCAAATGCCTGAGGAAGTATCTATACAAAGATGATGTTACAGAGTCTTAGCTTTGTATGACAGCTAAGTCTCTCTCTCTCGGTTCAAAATGTTGAGATCTAGCAACAAGCAAGAGCAAGATAGCCAGCAACAAATTGCTTAATGCGGGTAATGGTCTCCCGCTTTATTATTTTTTATATCAGTGATTTGCTTCTCCTAGAAATGTTGTCTACACTACGGCTTACGGGAGTACTCTCCATCCCAACACACATACACGGTGCTAGTTGGCCGTTGACCCAGAAAAAGGGGTTCATTAACCCTTTAGAAGGTCTTGTTTTTAATCCTTCAGGGAGACTAGCCGCCCTCCTCACCAAACAAGTCTGGTGGGGGAACCAGTTTAGTCGCCGGTGACGCGACCATGAGGCAGGTAGTACTGGGTTACATGGTACCAGTAGCATATGACATGACCTGATATATATATATATATATGATCATTGCAACGTCTTGTCAGACGAGTGCCACTCCATCAGACACCTAAAATCCACGAGCCTCAAAATGACTTCCATCGCCACAGGACCATTTTAATAGACAAATGCCTGAGGGAGTATCTATACACAGATGATGTTACAGAGTCTTAGCTTTGTACGACAGCTAAGTCTCTCTCTCGGTTCAAAATGTTGAGATCCAGCAACAAGCAAGAACAAGAAAGGCAGCAACAACTTAAACTGCAGACCAGCTTAATTCGGGTACTGGTCTCCCGCTTTATGTTTTTTTAAAATCAGAGATTTGCTTCTCCTAGAAAGGTCGCATTCACCACGGCTCATGGAAGTACTCTCCACCCCAAAACACATATACACACGCACAAATATACACGGCGCTAGTTGGCCATTGAACCAGAGAAAGGGCTCATTCGCCCTTTGGAAGGTATTGTTTTTAATCCTTCAGGGAGACTATCCGTCCTCTCATCAAACAAGTCTGGTGGGGGAACCAGTTTAGTCGCCGGTAACCCGACCATGAGGCAGGTAGTACTGAGTTACATGCAGTAGCATATGACATGATTTGACATATATATATATATATATATATATATATATATATATATATATATATATATATATATATATATATATATATATATATAAAAGAATAACACTATACTTACATTCCAAGATTCAAATATTTATTTTTCACGCAAAATAGCTCCCCAAGCATGTTAAAATTTCAGTGCATTTTTTACAGATTCGTTTTGTAATATATGCTCTGTTGTTATATTAACCATATATTGAGCTTTTAAGCAAAAAAGATTAGTATACACAAAGAGTGAAATATAATTAAGAAACATATTTTACCAAAACAACATTTTCTGTACACACACACACACACACACACACACACACACACACACACATATATATATATATATATATATATATATATATATATATATATATATATATATATACTAGCAGCCAAGCCCGGCTTTGCTCGGATGCTATGTACTGTTCATAACTTTATGTGCATATGTATATATATATTAAGAAGTTTTACTCATGTCCAAGTAACCTACATTTAAAATTTCAAGTTGGCAGAGGAGTTTTGTAGAGTCTGCAAAGGTCAACTCTTTCAACTTTGACCGGTTGGCAGCCAAACTTTCGTCAAAAACTGATTAAAAAGCTTACTGCATGTCTGAATACTCTTTATGTAAAATTTAAAATGTTTAAACCTCAAATTAGCCGAATAGTTTGCTAGAGGACGCAAAGGTCAAATCTTTTGCACTTTGACCCCTTGGCAGAGAAACCCCGTTTGCCCTATGTCTGAATACACTTTATGTAAAATTTAAAATCTTTAGACCAAAAATTGCCTGAGAAATTTGGTAGAGACCGCAGAGGCCAAAAATTAAAAAAAAAAACTTGCACCCTAATTTTGACACCTTAACATTTATTGTTTTGTGCTCAAATCAAATTACAAAGTTAGATCCATTTCCAAGTAATTTACATCTAAAATTTCAAGTTTTTAGACCAAAAATTGGCGGAGGAGTTTGGTAGAGTTTTCAAAGGTCAAATCGTTGAACTTTGACACAGTGACAGCCAAATTTCTATCCGAAAATCTATTAAAAAGATTTTCACAAATCTCAATACTCCTTATGCTAAATCTCTAGTCTGTAGAGTGAAAACGTACAGAGTAGTTTAGTAGGAAAATGTACATACAAAGACACACACACATACACACGCAGACAGACAATTTCACTATTATATATATACTAGTATTTCAGCCCGGCGTTGCCCGGGTGTTTGGAGGTGTGTGTTGAGCAAAAAAAAAACATAAATAAAAATAAATAAAAATAAGTGGAAGTAGGAAAGAAGGCTCGAACCTGTCCCGTGAAGGAGGAAAAGAACGGGGGAAAATCGTGACATATTTGCTGTTACGATCACCGACAAACTGGAAGTGACGTTGGTTTAAATTAAGGCTAGACAATCGAAAAGAGGGGATGCCTTTCGAAAATATCGGTGAAAAAAGCGACTCCCAAGTACCCAGCTGAGGGTTAATATATTAATATTTTTAGCCAATTTTTCGATATTTGTCGTCTGAAAGGTCGAACTTCAAAACAATACTGATCTTGGTAAAATCCGTCGCCTCTGTCGAAAGTTTTAGGCAGGCATGAAAACATACATACATACATACATTTATATATTGGTAACTAAAAATTTTCGACCCAAACAGATTAAAAATCTTGCCCTGTCTCTGAATAGCCTTTATGTAAAATTTCAAATGTTTAGACCAGAAATTGTTTGAGTAGTTTTGTAGAGATCGCAGAGGTAATTTTTTTTTAAAGTTTGACCCCTATTATCACCCCTAAACATTTATTGTTTTGGGCTACAATCAAGTTATTAAGTTAGATCCATGTCCAAGGAACCTATATAAAAAATTTCAAGTGTTTAGACCCCAAATTGTCGGAGGAGTTTGGTAGAGTTCTCAAAGGTCAAATCGTTGAACTTTGATCTCTTAACAGCCAAATTTCTGGTCAAAAACCGATCGGAAAGATTTTCCCAAATCTCAGTACCCTGTATATACAATTTCGAGTAAGTAGACTAAAAATTAACAAAGTTATTGCGTAGGGAAATGTACACACACAGACACACACAGATACACAGATACGTTCACTTTTATATATATACTAGCATTTCTGCCCGGCGTTGCCCGGGTGTTTGGATGTGTATGTTGACCAAAAAAAAAAAAAGCAAAACAAAAAAAACCGGTCAATTTGTTTTAACTTTTACCCCTATTATGACCCCTTAACATTTATCGTTTTGGGCTCAAAGCAAGTCATTAAGATAGATCCATGTCCAAGGAACCTATATCTAAAATTTCAACTGTTTGAACCCAAAATTTTCGGAATTTGGTAGAGTTATCAAAGGTCGAATCGTTGAACTTTGACCCCCTTAAC
>NC_136494.1:135629404-135694404 GCF_053919585.1 Euprymna scolopes | reverse complement strand
TATTCATTTACAATTACAGAATGAATGAATGGAAACAAATTTAATCCGAATGAAAGCGTATTTTTTTTTTAGTAATCCAAATTTATACAGTCATCTACTATAATAAAGAGTGACTTGGTCAAGATCAAAGTGTAGTATCTGTTCTTCAGATGCTGCACTTCCATTTCTTGTTCTCTTTCGGTGGAGGAGCAGTCCTTCACGACTGAGACAATTTTTTTTTGTACCTTTTCTCCACGTTAAAAAACGACCCTTGGTGTCTAACTTTGTCCCGTGGTGAGGCATAGTAAATAGGTACTATAATAAAGAGTAAAGTGTATATATATATATATATATATATATATATATATATATATATATATATATATATATATATATATATATATATTCAAAATGGCGTAAAGTAAACATATTGTTGTGAGGCATTTACAGCTTTTCTTCCAATTTTCGAATTTTTAATCATATCTAAACGCACTTTATCTCCTTTTGATGGATTGATTGTTGCTATTTTTTCTGATGAGTTAAGGGCAAAATAGATTCACTGATTGATATAATAATTAAGTGATTGATTTTGTGCTACGAAACAGATACTGTCAAGAATTCTAAATGCCAACCGAATTAAAGGAATACATTGTAAGATGGTCAACATCATGAACTTTGGTATATAGACATTTTTCATTCATTCATTATATATATATATATATATATATATATATATATATATATATATATATATTATATGATTGATGTAAAAAAATTATATATATATATATGACTGAAGTAAAAAACATCTAAAAATAAAATGTTTAATTTCAACGTTATTTCACGCGATTAATAGTAGCCGAATGGATGCGGTCTTTGTTAATCAAGCCAGAAATGGCTTGTGTTACCGGGTTCGAATTTATCGACTGGTGTTAATCGTGACACCCTGCACTGGAGATTCCCGAAAGGATGAAACACTTCTCCCAAATCTCTGTCCTTGATGAAGGGGAGACTAAAACTTGCTGCTATGGATTCAAGACCTAATTGCAAATATTTCTCATATGTTATAACTCCCCTCTTTTGGAAATCGGGTACGATTATGAATATCTCCAGTATCAAATAATTCTTATATATTGTGAAATTTACTTTATGTATGAAAACCAAAGAGAGAGAGAGAGGGAGAGAGAGAGAGAGAGAGAGAGAGAGAGAGAGAGAGAGAGTATATAACATATGAGAAATATTTAGAAAGCTTTAGTTAACGTTTTTATTCTGTACAATTACATAATGATTGAATGGGAAGGTTTACTAATCTAAACTTTTAGGTTTAATGTCAAAAACATTACTTGGATTATTCGAACTTTTACTTAGTTGTTTTCAAAACGTTTCGGACGATGTAACTTTCGATGCATTTATTCGATCTTGGGAAGTGTTATGTCAAACTTGAAACTTATGTGGAATTTCAAATGGAATCCTTTATCTTTTCCAGATTGTATTCGTTCCGTCAACCGTGACAGAATAGAAATATCAATTATTTTAATGCCATTCTATGTTATTATCGCTTGTAGTAAAGGTAGCACTGTCAACCCCCAGAAGACCGTCACCGAAAACTGATAGTAACCCTTACTAAAGGCGGCGACAATGATGATGTCATTCTTTTGTGTCTTTGTTTTGTTTTGCAATGCACTAACTTCCTGCTTTCATTTTAAGGTTTAGTATTGTTATTAAGTGTCCATTAAATACATTACTGAATAGGTTTAATCATATCATGCATTTAACCGCGAGTTCAGAAATTATAGTGAGTGCGATGGTTAAGGGAAATTTCTTGATGGGTGCAGACAATAAATAAATAAATAAAAAATAAAAGGTTGGGAGCCACTATCCTAAGTGGTCACACATCTAGTACTGACCAGGTTTAACTTTGTTTAACTTCGGTGAATTATGACGTCTAGCAAATGCATTAACAACACATTAAGGTTTAATCGATACAAACGTTTCAAGTGTAGTATCTGTGTAACGTGGACATCAACCACTCGGACTCACGCGTTGTCTGGTACCGTTGCAAAGAAGAAGAGGAAGAAGAAGAAGAAGAAGAAGAAGAAGAAGAAGAAGAAGAAAAGGAAATAAAACCCAAACTCGGCAATTTTTTCAGAAGTGCAAATGAAACGCATTTATTCATGGTTCTTCCAAAACAACGCGTTTCATTATCTTTCAAAAGTCTTTTCGCACACATGTGTTTTACAACGTATAACATACACTTTTAAAAAGTTTATCTCCCCGCCACCTGACGCCAGCTATAGCCAGCGTCCATTTGCCCGGTTGTACTTTTCTTCTCTTTTTGCTCGACCCCGTCCTGTCCTTTTTTCCCTTTTTTTTCTCCTCCTTCCCGTTCCGTCAGCGCATACACACTTGCTTGATTTGCATATGTGCTAAGACGGCTGCTGCTGCGAATATTTCCGCTAGTCAGCTATCATACGGCTGCTGCTGATTTTCACGCGCGCGCCATACGCGCTACGTTACATATGTTCTAATATTATACTTAATTTTTTTTTTTTTATCTCAATCAGTGAAGGAGGAATCCTAGATTGAGACAGTATTTAATCCCAACCCATAATGCCCGTTTTGAGGGAGCTGGATTTAACTCGCGTCTGACAAGACGTTGCAATCACACACACACACACACACATATATATATATATATATATATATATATATATATATATATATATATATATATATATATATATATATAAGAACAAGTCTTTCTTAATGCAGAGAAATGCCAAGAAGTTACCTTGAGCGAGGTAAAAAAAAAGAATAGCACAGAGGTGTCGTATGGTCTACAAGCCAGTGATGTAACGTGCATTTTCAGTGCACGAAGCAGCGGAAATGTTACTTTCACACAAGCATCATAGTGGTATTTGTCGTACAAAGCTAAGACGTATATATATATATATATATATATATATATATATATATATATATATATATATATATATATATATGTGTGTGTGTGTGTGTGTATGTGTTGTGTGTATGTGTATTTGTACGTGTCTGTGTATGTGCGTGTATATTAAAAAAAAGGTTTATTTTTTTTACGTTTAAACACTTAAAATAAAGCATACTTCTCCTGATACATAAGTGGCTATTATAGGAGGAGTATTCTTGTGCTTCATGATGTTTGTTCACATTACATTTAAATTCAGTTGAGTAAATAGGGAACATGGAGCTAGTTCGATGACAAAAACTATCAGAGTAGAAAGTTTTCTTGATATCTGCCGACCTCTAGAGTGAAGGGATGGAATTTTGCTACTACTCGGTCTTTGATATCATGAAGTAAATCGAACTGTTTTATGCTCGATTGCCGCGCCTCTATTTTTAACCATCAATTTGACGAAAACACTCATTCTAAATCAACGGGCTATAACTTTTGCTTGTTCTTAACTTTTGCTAAAAATTTTAGTTTATTCATATTTTTCGATTAAAAAATATCTGATCCATGGAATCTTTTTGACATTTGTTTTTCTGTTTTTACTTTATATTTATAAAACTCTGTGGACCTTGCTTGCTTGCATTTTGTCTTCGACAATCGGGCGACTCCATCTTTTCAAAAAGGGATGACAGGTTAATACACACACACACATACACACACAAACACATATATATACATATATATACATATACATATACATATATATATACATATACATATATATACGTATATATATATATATATATATATATATATATAGTTTTTATCTTATTACTATATATTAAGTTCAATATAGAATTATCTCTACAATAATAAATGCATAATCTGCATGGATGAAAATATCATATTTAAACGTATTTTACGACCAGGCAACGCCAGACAACCTGCTAGTAATAAACTAACAATTGAAGAGTCAGATGGAAGTTTTAATATTTTTTTACAAGTAAAGGCAAAAATATATCAGCTGTGAGAGTACAGATCTCACTTGACAAGGCAAATGACAGGCCAAAGTTTTACTTCTCCATATACTATAAAATATATACGGAAGTTATTACATGGAAACGTTGATAACTTTATAACTCTTTATCTGATCAGGCTGAGAACTTCGTTACTCTTACCAAACATACGAAGTCTATGGATCAAGATTTACTAAATCGGACGTAGAAATGACGTCAAATACCAATGTTATATAAGGTTCGCAACTTCATTGGTTACAATAGGGATCAAATAACGAGTCTATGATAAAAAGAACCGAAATTATCGCCAAAGTGTGACTTTTACCTTTGCCTTGACCTTAACATCTGAGCTAGATATCTAGTATTTAAATAATTCCCAAGTTAACTCACGGCCGACATTTTACAGTACAAAATATAAACGTGACGTGTAACACGTAGATAGAATATCAACAAAATCCTCGACTTACTACCACAGAAAAAGGACTTATAATTTAGATGGAATACGGAAAGACAGAGAGCTACAATCATGAATGCTAAGGAAAGAATACATGAACGTCTTAGTATAAGAATGAACATCAATGCTGTGGATAGAGAAAAATGCATAAACAATGGATAAATATTTTTTTTTCTGAGAGTTTCTGCATCTGTTATCGGAAAACATAATCTACAGGAAGAGCCTGCTAAGTTGATGGAAGAAATACCCTAAGTAGAAGCATCGAACCACACGTTCATGCGCTTAGAACGACGCGCCAGAAAGATATAGTCTCGTTCCGAATTTTACACGCATGGGCAGAACGAATTTTCATCACTTTGTCATCAGAGAGTTCTTTACCGTTGTTAGGGCATACATTCAGAGAAAATAGCGAAAGGAATTCTGGATCAATATTATTATCGAAAAATCTATAGCGCATGCACATTCATTATATTATTCTCCCCCAAATGAGCGTATGCTTCTGCAGCTTTGAGGCGCTGGGCCCGATTCAACCAACATTAATTGGCTTACAATCGACTCGGTTCATATGGCGGAAAGTCAAGGATTTTGTTGACATTCTGCCTATGTTTATGTGCCAAAAAGATCATTGCTTCTCCGTCACAGATTTATAGGAAACAAGTCCACAGTGACCTTTCTACAAAAAAATTGTTAGAGTAAAAAAAATAGTCATCTATATTATATTTGTTTTAGCCTGTCTGTCTATGTGTTTGTCTGTCTGTGAGTTTGTCTGTGTGTTTGTCTGTCTGTGTGTTTATCTGTCTGTCCATTTCACTTTTGCTCAGAAACTATTGAGCCTATCTAGTTAAAATTTTGTATAGGCCTTTTTATTACAAGGTGTAGCGAACTAAGTGTTATAGCATCCATTCTATGCATAATAAGGTATCAATAAGAATTATTAGAATTTATTATTCAATTTCCATCTTTTCTCGAAAACTACTGAGCCGATCTAACTGAAATGAACCTTTATGATAAGGTGTAACGAACTTAGTGTTATGGTATCTGTTCGATGTAGGAAGTTAGACATTAATAGGGATTAGTATTTAATGCAAAAATGTATAAGCACTCATTCAAAGTCAACGAGCCATAACTTTTGAGCTTTTGTAATTGGCAAAAAAGTTTGTTATGATTTTAGTCTAAAAAGTTGTCAATTTCTTTTAATTTTCATCTAAAACATAACAAATGACTTTTTTTTTTGAATGAAAATTTCAGTAAAAAAATAGATATATGAAATAATTATATTTGTCTTGTATTTGTTTCAACTTACCTGTAAATATTTCGGATATGTTGATTATATGGTTTGGTTTTCGCATTTGAAAGTTTTCTATAAAATTTCGACTATTTTCATAATTGTACCAATCTTCTCTTTTTTATTGACAATTATTACGTCCAACTTCTTGCTTGGATGAGATTTTTGTATTGCATTTTGCTGGATTCGAACTTGACACATCTAAGGTGTCAGTACGTGTCATTAACCACTTAGCTTCCGCAGCTAATTCTACCCTATGCGACGAAGGCCATCAACTCCCCATATTTCCTCCTATAACACAGAACAAGCTAGGTAATATACAAATATCCGTGCATGAGGTCGCCAAGCTAATAAAAAACCTAGATTCCAGTAAAGCAACTGGCCCTGATGGCATCCCAATTATAGTGTTAAAAAAGCTTCAACCAGAACTTGCACCCATACTTACGAAACTATTTAAGCGCTGCCTTAAGGAGAAGTGCTTTCCGACCCCCTGGAAGACCTCATCAGTTTGCCCTGTATTTAAGAATTCAGGTGATAAGTCATCTCCCTCTCAATACAGACCAATAAGTCTTCTCTGTGTTATGAGTAAGTTACTGGAATCAATATTAAATAGAGAAATAGTCAACCACCTCAGCAGAAACAACCTTCTTAGTGACACACAATATGGTTTCCGCTCTGCAAGATCTACCGCAGATGTGCTGACGGTTATATCCCACAGGATTAGTGAATCTCTTGACAAAGGCTTCCTTTCTAGGGCAATTGCTCTTGACATATCAAAGGCCTTTGACAAAGTATGGCATAAGGGTCTACTTCACAAGATTTCCAGCTACGGTATAACTGGAAATGTTTTCTCAATCATTAAATCATTTCTCTCCAATAGGCTCATAAGAGTAGTGGTAGATGGACAAAAATCGGAGGCCTGCAATATAAATGCTGGAGTCCCTCAGGGGTCAATCCTCGGCCCAACTCTCTTCCTGATCTACATCAATGACCTCCCTAAACACATACTTAAATCATTCGTTGACATCTATGCTGATGACACGACCATCTACGGCAACACATCAAAGGCTGTAAATGACGAAGTTCTCTCGGATTCTCTCTCCTCTGATCTCGAGCGCGTGGTTCAGTGGGGGAAGATGTGGCTAGTTACCTTTAATGCATCTAAAACCAAACTCCTATCCTTACATCATCAACGCTCTGATCCCCAGCTGGCATCAATTGTGATGGATGGCTCTCGTCTGGGTGAGGCCCCGTGTTTTGACAAGCTTCTGGGTTTGACCTTTACTCCTGATCTGAAATGGAACACGTACATCAAGTCTGTTGCCAAGGTCGCAGGAAAGATGGTGGGATCCTTCTACCGCTCCAGAAGATATCTCACTACTGATTCAATTCTCTATCTATATAAAAGCCAAGTACGGCCAAGGATGGAATACTGTTGCCATATCTGGGCAGGAGCTGCCAAAAACAGCCTATCATGCCTTGACAGAGTACAAAATAGACTTCGTGGTTTAGTGGGGGATGCCCTTTTCTCTACCCTGCAACCCCTCTCCCACAGAAGAGACGTTGCGAGCCTATCCTTGTTTTATCGTTATTTTCATGGCAGGTGCTCGTCTGAACTCCAATCCCTGGTCCCCCCTCGCCAAACTTTCACGAAAATCACCCGTCTAGCTGAATCCACTGTGAAAAATTTCCCCCACTCTATATCTGTGCCTAAATCAAAACGCGGATTTCATGAGCAAAGCTTCTTTCTTAGAACTGCACGCCTGTGGAACTCTGTTCCGTCTGCCTGCTTCCCTCCGGACTACAACTTGGATGTCTTCAAGTTTAATGTTAACAAATTCCTAATGAACCGCCCCCCTAATTAAACACTTCATAAAATTTCCTCACTAACGTGATGTACTTGCAATAACCCTTATCCCTGAGTGGCTTCCGGGCCTTGATAAGTGGTGATCACTGTGTGAAAAAAAAAAAAAAAAAAAAAAAAGCTACCGCCACCGTCCTACTTATGATTATATGTAAATCTAAAAGTCAAACAACACTAGATTCAAATATAATAAAATGCACGTCGTACAACAGGAATTTTTTAGACGTACATTTCAGAACTGCTAGTTTGATAAAAGCCGCCTTGATGATGATGATGATGATGATGATGATGATGTTTAGTGCTGCTTTAACATTAACTGAGGTGTTATACTCTTATTGTTTTTTTTTTAAAATCAATTTTTCGTTTTGCATAATTTACTTGAATTACTCGGAGGTGACCGTGGTCAAGTGATTAACGACACTGACTGATGACGTGGGTGTTGCAAGTTCGAATTAAGTTCGTCCAAAAAATTAGGATGTTAGCAACTTTCTCATGGTCTTTTCCGTAAATACCAGATGTCTTTTCAAGAAAATTCTGACTAGAAAAATATCGGGAAAACCAAGTCTAACAATAGGATCTTTGGATTCATACGATATGATGATGACTTGGATTACTGGCGATTTGTTATAACATGGTGGAAATAAAATGTTCCGTTTCAAATTGAATAAAAAATGTTTATTATCGATTTTTATTATGCACCAAAATGATGAGTGAAGGTTGTTACAACCCCCTCCCCAACCCTTAACATTGTTTTTACTGATACAAAGAAGAAATTCGGATTATTATCGATTAGCAACTCATTTTTGGATTTTAAAATCAAATGAAAAGATTATGTTTACGAGTAGTGGTTCATTTCTCGATGTAATGTGATCGTAAATCGATACCGCTATCTTTGAAACCAGTGCAAACTTTTATTAATATTGATTGATTCTGAGAGACTGTCAGAGAAGAAGAATGCATTCTGCAAGATAAGCAACAAAAGCGAGCATCATAGTGTAGTATCTGTTCAGCTAACATGCTTTATCCATTTTTACTCGGACAGTGAAGGAGAAATTAGTATAAACTCAGGCGGTTTGAATTTTTGTTTAAATATAAAGTGATCCAATTTGGGTTAGAGGGCTGAATCTTTCTCACATAAAAAAAACATGTGTCTAATTCTATCATTGTATGGAAAACAGACGAACAGACGAACCAGCAGTCATCCTGGACGAGTTGAACCGCCTTCCTTCGAAGCAAGAAGTTTCTAAATAATATCAAATTTACAAGCGTTCCCAGTTACATGTAAATCCTGGTCATGGAAGATGACAGCGTTTGGTTTTTGCAGTTCTGACAAGGAGGTGTTGATGTTCAAATAGTCATCAATCTAGTAATAATCAGGCTCAATGTTTCTTAACTTCAGTGATCTAATGAAAACCGGTGTATCAACGTGATTATGCCGTATGTAAACCAAGTAAATAGAAACCAGTGGCTACAAATTTATTAATTTTCTTAGATTCTGTTATTTGTTTAACTGACGACGTGAAATGTTATTTTTTATACGGAGTGCCGTGTTTTAAACGCCGTGTTTTAAAATTGAAAAGAATATAGATATTATGCAGCTTCCACTTGCGGTTGTCTCTCTACAATCAGATTTACGATTTTAATTTTTGCAGAAAGGGTGTTGCGATCCTCAAACATACATCATCTGGTATTCTCCAAAAGTCACCCACTTTAATACTGATCTAATACTAATCTGTATCAACTTCGCTGCTGCTGCTAACGAGAACCGATTGTTATCGTGATTATGTCATATAAAGTGCCTGTGGCGGAAAAGCAATCTTTTTGACGTTTTATTTATGTTATAACCAAAACTGCCAGGCTTAAACCAATGACAACTATTACTAGCAAGTTCCGTGTACATTTCATAATTAATGCAGGAAAATATTTAGCATAAAATGTTATCAGTATTATTTGGATTATTCAAATTACTGTTCTCATCGAATGTTATTTTCATAACGTTTTCATCCTCCGTTTCATCCTCCGCCCTTGTTCAGGTGTATCTTGTCGAACTCGGGAATCTTTCTGTCGAGCTCGGGAATCATTTTGATGAACTCTGTGTAGCATAATAAAGTATTTAGTAAAATTACAATCAAAATACAATCGTACTTTATTTAGGATTCATTTACCCATTTATGGCAAACAACTCGAGACCATGTAACCCTTGTAGATTAAATAAAGGGGTCTGTTCGAAATTTCGCGTATATTCCATAGTTAAGCAAAAATATATTCTCAAGTTCGGTAAAATTTACCCGAATAAGATCAAAGGTCACATCGGCCGAAACGTTACGAAAATAAAATTTAAAATGAGATCAGTAGTCTAATAATAATATAAATAAAATGAGATTTTTGCAATAGAAAACAGCATTGATATAAAAAAGGATTTGATTGCCCCATAGATGAAAGATGTGCCAAATATTATGATGTCTCTAATTCACACAAAAATACACTTTGATTTGACTGCAAAGAGTATTAGTTTTTAACGGGTTCCTATTTTATTACAATCTTACATAAATACTAGAATACGTAAGGATCGTAGAAAAAAAAAAAAAAAAACAAGATTAAAAGTTTTAATTTTGTTCGGGTAAGATCCAGAAAGAGGTTAAAAAACGTTTGCCCGTCAATTTTAAATGCTTTAAACAAAATAATGGGCAAGAGTAAGAAAAAAAATCCAAACGAACTTTAACCACAGTTTTACTGGTGTTCAATTCATGGAATACTTATGTTTCTAATGTTTCGCACTTGTTTCTTTTGACATTGTTATTCGTTTGTTCATTCTTATGTTGGTTTCTATTAAAAACTCACAGTTTTTTCTTCTGCTTTTCTTCGTAATGTATTCACGTACTCATGTTTGAACATAATTCATTTAAATATATATTTTAGATCTACTCCTCGACAGTAACTATTGGCCTTTGGGCCAAGATCAAAGTGTAGTATCTTTCTGATGCTACACTTCAATTTTTTGTCCTCGGTTAGTGGAGGAGAAATCCTTTACGACTAAGACAATTTTTTATTTTTGTTCCTTTTTCTTCACATTAAAAAACGACCCTGGTATCTAACTCTGCCCTCGTGGGGTGGCAAAGTAAATAGGAACCATTAGTTTAATATTAAGAAAAATGAAGGAAAATGATATTATATTTGGCCAGAAGTGATTATAAAAATCTTATTTTGGTAAGTAAACACTTGCAGCGTTTCTATACACGACGTAGCTTTAAGTTTGAAACTGCCAGACACCACGTGTATTTGTGGTGAAGAAGTTCTTGCAGAATTTATAATTTTGGTTTCAAAAATAAGTTCTCGCGATAAAACCATTACATTATCAATCATTATAAAGAGCGCTTTTCGCTCTGTTTAATCGTTTAAATTACAATTGTTTTGAAACAATTACATCTTTTGTTCAGAACCTTGAATACAAGATGGGGGAAAAACAAGTTCGCACAATTTTCTTATTTTAACTCAAATTAAGCCGAAAAGCTGCTGAAACAGCTCGCGATATCAACGAAGTGTTTGGCCCAGGATGAGAGTCATGAAGATGATTGACGTAGTGGTCGGCCATAAGATATTGACAACGATTAATTAAGAGCTTTAGTCGAAGCCAATCCACGCACAACTGTTCTAGAACTTGCTTCTGTATTAGACGTAACGTATACGACGATTTCAGACCACTTGAGTGGGATTAGAAAGACAAAAAATAACGTAATTAATTGGTGCCTCACGAATTCTAACCAAAAGAAACGCCGTTATCAAGTGTCAGCTTCCTTAAGAACGACCCGTTTCTCGATCGGGTTGTGACTTGCGATGAAAAGTGGGTTCTTTACGATAGCCAGCGACACCCAGCTCAGTGGTTAGACATCGACGAAGCTTCACGACACTTCCCGAAGTCAGAGTTGCACCAACAGAAGGTTATGCTGATTGTTTGGTGATCTGCGACTAATCTCCCCATTATAGATTTTTTTAATGCAGGCGAAACGATTACGGCAGCGAAGTGCTGTCAACAAATGCATGAAATTCATTAGAAACTTTGACAACAACATACAGAATTAGTTAACAGAAAAAGACCAATTCTTCTCCATGACAATGCCCGACCGCACATTGCTAAACTGACCCTGCACGAGTGTAAGAAATTGGGCCGCGAAACTCTACTTTATCTGCTATACTCCCCCCCCCCCACGTACGGACTACCACTTTTTCACGCACCTGGACAACTTTCTGCGTGAGAAATGCTTGAAAAACCTAAGCGATATCAAAAACATCTCCAGCGACTTCATCATCATCATCAGAACGCAAGATTTTTTACGTTACTGGCATAAACAAACTTCTTTGCGTTGGCAAAAGTTTGTTGGTTCTGATGGTGCTCATTTTGATCAATGTTTGTTTGAACTAAGGCATGTTTATTTGCATTTAAAATTTAAAAACCGCAAGGATTTTCTTGTTAACCATTTTGTTATAGGTTTTTTAAAGTTAAAAAATGTTTTTTTAAATTACTCTTTAAAACTTAGGGAAGGAAGTCCATAACATCACATATACAAATCAAATCAATGTTAGTGCTATATTGATTACGTCGAGGCAAAGGAATGCAACTAAAAAAAGTTTTTAATAATGGAACACGTGTAAAATATTGTAAATAAAATAGTTTTTAATTACACGGTGTCTTCAATAAGTTTCTAGACTTTTTTTTGTACAAACATTTAAAATTGTCGTCGACTCTTGAAAATTCAGTATGATATTGCTATATATCTTATGAAATGACTGACCAATTTTTATGATTAGTTAAAAATGAACAGTACAGAAGGAATTTGAATACACGTTACTAAAGCCGGATTGTCATTGCTGGTGAATTTAAAAAAATGCAATCTGGACGTGAGGACACTTTAGAAGGACGATATGCAATAAAAGTCTGTGTTAAACTTGGAAAAATGCCACAGAAACGTATAGAATGCTTCAGACTGTTTTTTTAACCATCTTGTATGAATTCAACATCAGGTTTTGAGTGGCATAAGAGATTCAAGGAAGGCAGGGAGTTTGTGAGAGATGATGAGATGTGTGGGAGGAGTAAAGAACTCAGAATACCAGAGTTGATTGGCCAAATAAAGAATTTCTAGGATAAGGACCGTTTTGTGCCTATAGAGGCAATAAGTGCACAGTTTGATGTCAGAGTGGAAGCTGTACACAGTTATTCGCGAGGAACTGCTGGAGTCCCTCGGGGGTCCATCCTGGGCCCAAATCTCTTCCTGATTTACATTAATGATCTTTCAAACCACATCCATACATCATTCATAGACATTTATGCTGATGACACTACTATGGTAGCACATCTAAGACCGTAAACGACGAAGTTCTCTCCGATTCTCTCTCCTTTGATCTTGGGCACGTGAGACAATGGAAAAAGAAGTGACTGGTTACTTTTAATGCATCTAAAACCGAACATATCATCAACGCTCTTATCCCCATCTGGCATCAATTGAAATGAATGGCTCTCGTCTTGGGAAGGCCTCATGTTTTGACAAACTTCTGGGCTTGACCTTCACTCCTGATCTTAAATGGAACATGTGCATCAAATCCGTTGCCAAGGCCGCTGGAAAAATGGTCGGATCCTTCCATTGATCCAGTAGATATCTCACTGCTGATGCAATTCTCTATCTATATAAGAGCCAGGTACGCCCAAGGATAGAATACTGTTGCCACATATGGGCAGGAGCTGCTAGAAAGGACTTGGCCTGCTTTGATAGAGTTCAAAATAGACCTCCTTTTCTCTTACCTGCAACCGATTTCTCACAGAAGAGATGTTGCGAGTTTGTTTTTGCTTTATCATTATTTTCATGGTAATTGCTCGATTGAACTTCAATCTATGGCCTCCCCCTCGCCAAACTTTCACAAGAAGCACTCGTCTAGAAGAAAACACTATCAATAATTCCCCCCACTCTTTATCTGTACCTAAAACTAAATGTAGATTCCATTAACAAAGCTTTTTTCTTAGAACTGCACTCTTGTGGAACTGTCTTCCGTTTTCCTGCTTTCCAGCTGACTACAATATGGTTGTCTTCAAGTCTAACGTAAACAAGTTCTTGATGAGCCGTTCCACTTTAGTTAACAAACTAATCAATCTCCACCTTTCTGGTTTATCCAATCGAGAAATCGGCTGCAGATTGAAATGCGATTAGAAAACGATACGAAAGACTGTGCAAAAGCACCAAAACACCGGCAGTGTTCGTGATGCCCCAAAATGTTGTCGTACTAGAGTTACTTCTAACAAGGAAGACAATGCTATCAAGATCCGCAGCCTAGAAGCAGATTTGTAACGGCTGCCCAAGTCCAACAAGAGTGCAATCCTGTTAAAAAGTTTCTACTGTCAAGAACAGGTTAAAGGAATTTAATTTGCGAGGATATGTTGAAAGACGCAAGCTAACGATTTCTGTAAAGAACAGAAAGTGTCGTCTGGACTTCGTAAGATGCAATGAAGATCATGACTCTTCATATTGGTCAAAAGTGCTTTTTAGCGACGAAAGCAAGTTCAATAAGCTAGGCAGTGGTTGTAGACAGTATGCCCGTCGGAGGAAAGACTAAGAATTTAATCCTAGGTGCTCAGTTTCAACGCTGCAAGGTGGTGGAGGTTCAGTTTTGGTGTTGAGCATTATTAGTACCAATGGTTCATGACCTATAGTTCGCTTGCCAGGTCGAATTAATTCGACCAAGTACATTAATGTATTGACTGAGCGTTTTCTACCCTACTTTGGTCGGAATTTGTATGATAATCCCATTTTCATGCAGGAAAATGCTCCCATTCACACAGCTAGCAATGTCAAGAGGCTTCTGGAAGAGCATGATATTCTGTGTTTGGATTGGCCTGCACAATTTCCAGACCTCAATCCTATCTAAAACGTATAGCATTACATCAAGAAACAGCTATGCAATGATAAAATTTCAAATTTGGAAGAACTTTGGACAAAAATTAAAGAAAAGTGGGATGCCCTTTCCCCAGAGTATTGCTGCAATCTAATTCAAGGAATTCCCAAAAGATTGCAGGCTGTCAAATTGCAGAATGGCTATGCTACTAAATATTAACTAGTTCATTGTGTTCCTGTTGTATTTGTGTTACATTAATGTCCTAAAGTTACATTTAAATAACAATTTTCAATTGTGCGAACTTTCTTTTTGCCTCCTCAATGTGAAGTTATTTTTTCTAAATTGACGTGAACACTAGAATATTTCAATTAAAAGTCAAATATGAACAGGTAAAATTACAGAGGAATAAAAGGCGAATCAAATGAGGTATAGTTTGTTTAAACAGCTACATTAAATTTAGCTTAAATTTGCAGTTTTGGAAAAATTACAAGTGCCAACTTTCTTTTTGACGTCTGTGTACATGAATTCATAATGTGCCAACGTTGAACCAAAGAGCTACATCACGTGTTATAGATATTTAAATTTAAATCTAACTATACTTCGCGCCTATAACATTCATAAGATAGCCTCACACCCCTATAACGTTTATAAAATGTTCTAGCACCCCTATAACAGTAATATCTGATTTGAAAATAAAGCTAGCAAATGTTCGATTTGAGGTACGCTATTATTTAAGCTATTTTAAAATAAAACTTGCGAATCAATTGTTATAAAAAATTCAAAAACGAACAAAATTAAAATTGATTTTAATTACGTTTTTGTTTCAGTTTTGTGCTAATCTTTTTCTAATGATATTAGCATATTTTGTTGATGAAAGCGATTTCTCGATTTCAACAAATAAAAACTGGATTTTAATTCATATAAGCAAACAGGATAAAGACAACTAGTTTATAAAGCTTGAGTTATCTTACACAAACCTAATATCAACTGCCCGATGTTTGCTTAAATCAAGCATTTGTAAAAATATAGTAGGTCTTCTGACCTTAGCCAGAGAAGGAAAAATCCAAGTTTGATTTTTTGTTCTAATCCAGAATGCCCTTTACGGGGAGCTAGATTTCCTCGCATTAAATATCACCTTATGTTTAACTTTGCCATCGTGTGCATATGTATGTGTAATGCAGTTGGTAAGTAAACCAGACCTGTACATTCGCACTCTTTCAAGATGGTCCGGTTCGAATTATGCATTTATATGGTAACTTTTGGGGGTGGCTCCCGGCATTGCCCGGTCGTAAAATACGCTTAAATATATTTTAATTCATTCAGATTTTATGTTTATTATTACATAGACAATTCTTTGTTGAACATCTCTATTTTTGTATAAAAGAAACTTTATGTATGTATATGTGAGTGCGTGAGTTCGTTCCCTATCGACTCGGAAATAACTGGGTCGATTTAAAAAAGAATTCACACGAAAATACTTTATGTGTCTGGGAGTGTTCTTACGTAAGATTTGTATTGAAATGCGTCTGATACGTATAAAAAATCTATAATCGAAAAAATCCGATTAAAGAACGTAGTCCGATTTTGACCAAAGTTAACACTTTTAGACAACCTAACACCACAAGTGCATTTGATAAGTTTTATCATCGCACAAGCAGAAAGGCCAAGCCTATAAAATCAACTGTAGATTATTTATTATACGTTTGAAATGAATGTTTCTTTTTCAGCACAATTGAAGTATAATAGTTAACTTTTGTACGTTTAGCTTTAATTCAAGGTATTATGTAAAAATAATTTCATAAAATAAAAAATTGGTTCTTTGATACGACAGATGCGCGTTCAGAAGGAATATTTCCGTTTAGAGCATAATTGAACCATGATACTTGACTTTTGCATCATAAACTTTAATAAGTAAAACGATATTTACAAATAATTTTATAAAATTATCAGTAGATTCTCTACGGTGCAATATAGACTACAATGTATTGTGAACTAAGTCACCGTGGGGAAGAACGATAAGCTTCCTCCTGGTATATTGTGGCGGGGGGGGGCTGACTAGAGCAATCAATCAATCAATCAATCAATCAATCGATTTAGTTGAAAAAAGGTGATTTCACCGGTTTCGATGAAAATAAAGTATGGGAGGTTGGAACATTTGTTAATCCTCATTACATCCCGAACAACGTCGGGTCTCCCTGCTCTTTATATATATATATATATATATATATATATATATATATATATATATATATATATATATATATATATAGTAATGATGTCACAAGTTAAAAAAAAATGATTTGAGTGCCATCAGTTACAATCAAATCGAAACCAAAACATTTAGCTCTCCAGTCGCGTTTCTTGCCGTTTGAGCTATCGACAAATGGATAAGAAATACTTAAATTAAACCACTTCAAGTTATGAATCAATTTGCGCATGTGCAAAAGTAATAAAAATATGTTGGCAAGTTTAAATAAGCATTTTGCATTTCAACTTGCCGGCATATTTCTGTTGTGTTATTTATCCATCCAAACAAAGATTTTACTCATTATAAACCGTCCTTGGTGTATGATTTCTATTTCCTGTTAATTTCAGTATTATGTTACTAGAAGTTTAAGAGTTTATCGGTTAAATATTTTCACGCATACATACATCTAATGTTTTATTTATATATATTTAAAGATTGTTTGGTTCGAAGTATACATTTTCATTGTAATTTAAATGTTTTCGAACTCAAATTTCTTATTACCAGAAATATCATGTCCTATGAGATCTGAACTGCTCGTTTGCGTAACAAAAAAACAACAAAATTCATCGTAACTATCAGTTTCATATCCATCTCATCGTTTTACCATTTGTCCATTCATCTTTTTTTATTTCTTTTGTTTTGTTTACTTATTGAGTTTTAGATTTTTGGTCCCTTGACAAAAGAAGGGTGGGCCTGTAAATTCACCCTTGTCCGTTTGTCCGTTCGTCTGTTCGCACTTTTCTCAATAACTGCGCCTTTGAATTTTTTGAAATTTTGCACAAACATTAAACATGATATGAGTAAAGTAACAGAAAGGAGTTTCTGGGAAAATTCCAGTTGCCGCCCTAGGGGTGCCTTTCGGGTTAAAATGACTAAAATTGACACTTTTGTATTTATTAAAAAAAAATTGATGCCTTGGATTTTTATGAAACTTTCTGAAAAGTTGTAACTAACTGATTTCTATATAATTTTGTTTGTCTATACTTCACGATGACTCTTGGGTGTGCCCCAGGGGCTCTTATTTAATAAAAACACTCCATTTTTGGGACTATTTTACCATATTTGTCTAAAATTTTCTGTGTATGTCTATTTAGCAGTTTTGCATGGTGCTGAACTCAAATTTAAATATGTTAACCCCCTGGGGACTTTTTGGGTTATATAGGGGGAGCGCAAATGATGGACTTAGTTATTTCTTCTTTTTGCATGGGGCAGAACTCAATTTTACATATGGTAAGGTCTAAAACGTCACCGTTTGTTCATTTTCACCAGGATTTGACGTCCACTGGGGACTTTTGGGGCTAAATAAAGGCGGGGGGAAAATGCTGAACTTAGTCATTTACTGTGCACTCGCGGGGGACCATTCATGCTTCACTTGTTTATTTTGAATTTATCTGTTTATTAACACATCAATCCTTTAGGACACGATTCTTGAATTAGAAAACAATGCGTATATAGTAGACGTCAGCAGGAAAAGGAACAAAGAGGATAAGCGTGTGAAAACGAACGACCAGTAAACGACTGACTTGCTATTACTCAGAATCCAGGGAAAGTCACCAGTTGTTATCAGCGATATATCAGTAGTAATGACTACCGTGAGAACTCCAAGTGAGTTACATCTATTATATAAAGCGCAGTTGGTTGTGTGTATGTGCATGTTCATCTAAAAAAACAACAAGAACCAAGAAAACGACAAACTAAACCCATACAAAGTTTGTATATTCTTAATCAGCATTGCCCCAGATGTATAAAATCTAAAACTAAAAAACGACACACCAAACCCATACAAAGTTTGTATATTCTTGATAAGCATTGCCCCAGATGAATAACATCTAAAACTAAAAGAAAATTATTATTCTATGGCGGGGGTGGGGGAGTCAATTGGACTAGGATTCGTCGAGGGGGTCAGTTTTTTTAGCCATTTTCAAAATTATCAATTATATAAATAAAAGGTGAATGACTTGGAATAAATTAGGCGGAGGTGAAAGACGGGTGGGGGAGAGGTATGTAAAAAACGGGGACAGGGGGAGGGCGAAGAAAAAGAGACGGATTGAGATATGTATTGAGATAGAAATTTTAATATGAGGATGTTGTGCGCATTTCTTTACCTCTTCTATTTTGTTTTTATGCTCCCGGATAACGCTGGGTAGTCCTGTTAGTTAATAATAACTACGATGCGATAACGGTCATTACCGACCACTTTGGTCGGAACTGGTAATATATTTCAACGTCTTATCTGTGAGTTAAATTGAATTTGTCCTGAGTATATAGAACTGTACCCAGAAATGAAGCTTTAATTTGGCCTGTTTGGAGAGTGTGGAGTCACGCCTTATTTGAAATTATTCCTAAGTCTGTTCTAACTTGTAGTGATAGTACTGTTTATGGATTAAATATAATGAACCGTTTACAGAGCTATGAGTACTCCGCCTCCAGCTCTCATCTTTCACGCATTTTGAAATCATGCTACCGCTTTATATGCAAATATTTCACGTTATCTATATCATGTATCTTGAAAAAGCTTAATAAAATCTGAGGCGAAGTATTGATTCATACATTCCTCTATGTTGATTCTTATGTGCTATATTTTGGTTTGTCTTTTGCTTTGTCCTGAAATTTCAAAATATGCACCTATGAAAAAACAAAATTTACAGACCATTCTTATTCGGCATGACATCACTAGACGAGAGTTAAGATGACATAAACCAACCAACTAACTAATAAAAAATTTTCATTGTTGTTTTAGTTTTTTTAAACTCGACTAATAACCGGGATAGCTGGAAAATAATCATAGGTTATTTGGTACACTCATAACAATGCATGTCTTATTAAAAAAAGAAATGTTTGTTTGAGCTACTCAAAAAGAATTTTAGCCATTTTGCAAGCACCATCTTGAATTTCAGGAAGAAAGATGGTAGCCTAGTTTTGAGAAAAATTGCCGCCGTCTTTAGCTTCAACTTATTTCGCGAATGCGACCCGACCTTAACTTGAGAGATTATTTTGCTGGCTAGATGTAAGACGAAGTGCCAGGGACGGGCATGTGTAAAGGAGGCGGGACAGGCGATGCAGTGGGAGAGAGTGCATATTCCCATACAGCTGCACTGCTGACATCAGAGCAGATGGTCGACTGTTACACAGCCTCCTGGGGCAAACAGAATCAGTGACTCGTAAACGGCAATGACGTAATAACAATAAACATAAATGGAAATAGTTGGGCGTCTACAGTAGAGAAATGTTGGTTTTATTATTTGATTGGACATCTTTCTGTTAGTAGCCATCTGTTCAACCCAACCCTTAAAACTCATTGCACCGAATATATATATATATATATATATATATATATATATATATATATATATATATATATATATAGATTTTGATACATTGTTTGGTTATGAAAATAATTATATATATATAATTATTCTTTGATATATATATATATATATATATATATATATATATATATATATATATATATATATATATATATATATATACACGTAGTTTTGTTGTTGATTTTTTAAACGACATTAATGTTATCGTCTTCATCTTGGAGATCCGGTGTTTTCTTAGAAAGTCACCATCTTTTTATTTGGACGTATTTATTTATTACTTAAGAAAAAAGAAATAATAAAAAATAAATAAAAAATGAATAAATAAAACTCAAATCGTTTTGCTTGGGTGTTGAAACCATGTATCCACTACCGCTTTACGATACACATGCGTAAACAAATAAAAGCAAACCCATGAAAGTTTTTTTTATTACCGACAAATATTTCGCGTTTTAAATATGCAAATAAAAAGAAAACTGTAAATCCCTTTTACTTTTCTTTACATCGGCATTTTACGAATTTTCATTGCAAGTTGAAATCGTTTTGAAACAAAACCAAAACCAATGTTTACGATGTAATATGTTTTATATATTCTGTAATTGACATTTTAAAGATGACAAAATTACCCAAATCAGCTTGCCCAGTCGTTGTAACCGTATTAATAAAAAGAAAATATTTAACTGTTAACACATAATAACATCTAACTTTTTTATAAATATTTTTTTAAAAATTGTTTGCGTTAAAATAAAAAAATATCATGCAAGATTGGTTGTTGGTTGTTGATTTTTTTGTTTTACGGCATATCAACCCTTTTCAGGTTATTTAATGCCGAATCCAAAGATTCGGAAGAAAATTTTTTTAATAGAATATATTTGTTGTTTTCAAGTCGGTTTCTATTTAACCCACAGTTGGGACCCTAACAGGTACTACCACTCCGGGTCAGAGTGGACCTGGGAGCAATGGCAATTAAAGGGTGGCTCCACATTCCCCAAAGGCCACAAGCTGGGGCCTCACCACTGGATATAGTTTAAGGTCATATCCAGGACCGTGCAAGATTGGAGATTGAGTGGCAAAATACTCTCGATACTTATATCAAATAAAAGGAACCAAATTCCACCAATCATCTTTATGTTACCATGCAAACGATATGTAAGAAATAATATCGATATTTCAGAAGTTAACAGTTTTAAATAAGCAGAAACTCTTTTTAAAAATAAACAGTATAAAAATAACGAAAAAAATAATGAACAGTTTTTATTTATTTTAAACAATATATATATATATATATGTATAGAGAGAGAGAGAGAGAGAGAGAGAGAGAGAGAGAGAGAGAGAGAGAGAGAGAGAGAGAGAGCTTGCTTAAAATTTTAAACAATTCACATAGAACTTTTTATAATTTTAAACAATATAAACCTTTTTATTTAAGATATTGTAAATGTAAGTTTTTATAATTTTGTACAATATAAAATAATATAATAATTATAATTAATTAATAATATAACTTTTAATTTTAAACAATATAAACAGAACTTGTTGAAACAAATATTGTTCACGAATGTTTTTGAATATATGACTTCTCCCTAAAACATGTACGGTTTTAGCATCCCAGATTTTTAAAAGGATTATTTCAATTGTATTTTCATTGCAAGTTGGAATCGTTTTCAAACAAAAAATAAAATAAATGTTTTTTCTATTGTAAAAAACAACAACAAAACAAAACAAAATCTGCTTAATCAAGTTACATATATTTTTAAATATTTGGTATTTTTTACAACCTGACCCAGCGTATTTTACTTCTTAAAAGGAAATCAAAGCCTACTTTTTTGGCTAATACGTTTCAGCGGTTTTTAAAGATAATATGAAAGAGTACATTTTTAATAAAATACTAACATTTTAGGTGGGGATCACTTTTCTTTAAATATTTAACGTAAAATGAGCACCCACTTCCTGGCCATGTAGCAGTAAACGAGACATGTGATACACCCCTCTTGTATAAATAATTTTTCATTTAATCTAAGGGCAATGATGTTAAGACCTTTATTATCCAATTTATTTCGTATTGTTTACGCTGGTCGCCATGTTTGTTTTCCTGCGCGCATTCAGTCCATTTTTGCACATTTATACATTAATTCTGTATAGTCACTCGCACTTTTATAGATTAATTTTGTATGCTCACTACTCCTTAGCTATCTATAGCATATACTGACCCAACGGGTCATGAGTAGTGAAGTATATATATGAGACAGAAAAGTGGTTTGTTTGAAGCCATTCTGGTAAATAAATATGGAGGAGTATAAGAAGGCTATGATAATGGATTATGCTCCTCCCAATATATATATATATATATATATATATATATATATATATATATATATATATATATATATATATATATTACGCAAAGAAAAAAGCTACGAAAATACACTATAATATAAACGGACAGAAAAATAAAACAAATACCTCACTATTAAACAGACATCTTTTCATTCCCACTCACACTAAAAATACAAAAATCTACGACACTCTTAATAGACTTGGTTTTCACTTGATACAAATAACTTCCACAACAATAAAACAGACATTAAAAACTACCAAACACTCTCCCAAAACCCTCACATCCGACGCCGGTATATATTCCATCCCATGTAACAATTGTCAGCAAGCATACATACGTGAGACACCGCGTAAATTGAAACTAAGACTTTACGAACACAGAAGAGATATAAGGAATGGTAACACCCTAAATGCACTCTTTTGCCATTGTGCAGAAAACGATCATTCATTTAATTTAGATCATGCGAAAATTATAAAATACGTTATAGATAGAGCTAAAAGAAGACTTTTAGAGTCAGCACTAATATGAAACACTAATACTATTACGCAAAGAAATGGCTTCTACCATTTAGCCCCTAGCATAGGGAAAATAATAATCAAAGAACAAAATATAAAAACAGATCCTGGTTAATCGTTTTTCCTTAATCCTTAAATAATTCAACAAAATGAATAAGTTTAGAGAGAGAGAGAGAGAGAGAGAGAGAGAGAGAGAGAGAGAGAGAGAGAGAGAGAGAGAGAGAGAGAGAGAGAGTGTACATATTTATTTAACGTATTTTAAAAGTGTATATATAGACATTGAACAACCCAACCTTCCCATACACACACATAGTTTCCTTCCCGATATGGGTAGGATTCTAACACTGTCTCCTTTTCATTTTCGTATGATCTATGATCGTTTTCTTTTTTTGCATTTTTCCTTTTAATATCCTGAAGATGTCCTCTGCAATAGGGACGAAACGTTGATCATTTCATAAATTCATTCGGGTTTTCTTTTTTCAAAACAACATATATATATATATATATATATATATATATATATATATATATTTTTTTTTTTTTTTTTTAAATATAATGGGCGGAAGTCTCTCGAGAGCTCTTTCAGCTATCATCTCATCAGGAGAAAATCGATAGCGTAAAAATAAAATACTATGTCAAAAGTAAAGAGTTCTGATGGGGAACTATTGAATGTGCCAAAAATTACGCGGACACTATTGAATGTGCCAAAAATTACGGGGACACTAAAATAAAGTTTATTAACGTTTAAAAAAACGATTAAAATAATGGCACAACGAGGGGGTGGGAGAACGGGAGAAAAGATTCACAGTTCCCCAAAGAGAAACAATGCGTTAGATGTTTCTTTCTGCCGGCACAAAGAAGATTTCCGCACCGCAATAGAGCCAGACTCCAAAATCTTTAAATGGTTTCTGGAGGCCGCTCCATGTAGTATCTCGAAACATTCTATTTTATATATATCGGCACAGCACGGGTTGTCAACCAAATGCTGGCCAATAGCAGAGTCCAAAGCTGCAGAAGGAGGGAGACTACCAGTCCCCATCCTCCCTTGTCTGATCTTCGATTGAACATGCTGGTTTATACGAGTCAAAAGATGCAAGGATGTTCGCCAACATAACCAGCATCGCACTGGCATTTAAATTGATATGCAATATTGCTATTTTGGATGTAAGGCAAACTATCCCTGCGAAAAGAAGGAAATGCAGGTCTTGTAGTATATACCAAACGCAAGGACACAGAATAAAAACAGTCATAAATACTTCTGCGAATCTGTTTGGAAAGTCTGTTACTCTTTTCCCCAATCCACGGTAATTTTAAATAAACCGGGCATTTCAAGGGTCAAAACATTTTAGGGGATTTAAAATCCACAATCTCTTTGAAAATACAGTCATCAATAAGGTCAACAGGATAATCATTATTGATGAATATTTCCCTGATCTTTTCGAGTTCGGCGTCTAATCTGTTAGGCGAACAAATCATGAGGGCTCTATGTACCAAAGTATTAATTAAGCCGACCTTACGTGATTTTGGTACAAAAGACAATCAGTTCACATATTCTTTGGGGAACTGTAAATCTTTTCTCCCGTTTTTCCCCTCTCGTTGTGCCATTATTTTAATCGTTTTTTTAAACGTTAATAAACTTTATTTTAGTGTCCCCGTAATTTTTGGCACATTCAATAGTTCCCCATCAGAACTCTTTACTTTCGACATAGTATTTTATTTTTACTCTATCGATTTTCTCCTGATGAGATGATAGCTGAAAGAGCTCTCGAGAGACTTCCGCCCATTATATTTAAAACTTTATTTAAATTCTGTACATGTAAACATTTATATATATATATATATATATATATATATATATATATATATATATATATATATATATATATGATTAGTTTTTTTTTGAAAAAGAATTCCAGCAGAGTGCTCAATTAAAAGAGAAAATCCAAATTGTAAGAGCGTATTTATATATATATATATTGTGTACAGAAAGTTCGTCTCTATTCGACGAATATTGGCTGAAGAGAGCTTGATAAGGATACCTTAAACGGGCCTTATTATCGGGCTTTAAACTGACGGTACCAATGATCTGTCTCAACTAACAACTTTCTGTACACAATATATATATATATATATATATATATATATATATATATATATGATGAGCGTAATGTTTGGCCATCGGATGTAGACAACGATTAATTAAGAGCCTTAATCGAAGCCAATCCACGCACAACTGTTCAAGAACTTGTGCCTGAATTAGACGTAATGTATACGACGATTTCCAACCACTTGAGAGAGATTGGAAAGACAAAAAAAAAACGTTGGTAAATGGGGGCCTCATGAATTGAACGACAACCAAAAGAAACGCCGTTTCGAGTATCATCTTCCCCTTTTTTACGTAACAAGAACGACCCGTTTCTTGACCCGGTTGTGACTTGCGATGAAAAGTGGGTTCTTTACGACAACTGGCGACGCTCAACTCAGTGGTTAGACGCCGACAAAGCTTCACGACATTTTCCGAAGTTACATTTGCACTAAAAGGAGGTCATGCTGGTTGTTTGGTGGTCTGCGACCGGTTGCATCCATTACAGTGTTTTGAATACGAACCAATTCGACGGAGAAGTACTCTCAACAAATGGATGAAATGCATCAGACACTTCAACAACAATAAACAACATTAGTCAACAGAAAAGGCCCAATTCTTCTCCACGATAATGCCCTACTGCACGTTGCTAAACCGACTCTGCAGAAGTGTAACGAATTGGGCTCCGAAACACTGCCTCATCCACCATACTCTCCAGAGCTTCTACGACTACTACTTGTTTAGGACCCGAAAATTTTCTGCTTGAAAAATGTTTCAAAAACCTTAACGATATCAAAAACACCTTCAACGACTTCATTGCCACGAGAACGCAAGTATTTTTTTTACTGCCATAAATACACTTGTTTTGCGTTGGCAAAAGTGTATCAAAGCAACACGTGAATTCGGCCAGTCTCGCGCATTCTCTTTACACGTCCTAATGCAACGTACAATTTACAATAATGATCATATATTATTATATTAAGATTTGAAAACAAGGCTACATCAAAGGGAGGTTACTCTAATATTTTTGTCCAGTGGTCATGGATTAGCTTTTAAAGAAAAGCCAAATTTCTTTCTTTAAAAGCCTTCAAAGCTTTTTGTCTTTTTAAAACGTAACGTACGAATTAACCAAGGAAAGGATGAACAGAATATTACATAAATAAACATTTTTTTTCAGAATTACAGAACATAAACGTTTTTATATGCCCTAAGAAGAAAGGAAGTCAACGAAGGAATCGCATACATTGATGTGTTTTTGAAATCTGAAATAGACCAGTCATCGCCTGTGAGTGTTTGGTGACGCAGATCACAATAATCAGACTAGAATAAGGACTTTATACATTCCATTAGATTGTCAAATACCACTCATCTAAATCCTTATTAGGTTCAATGTAGTTCAATTTCAGCAAATATTCAGAAGACTTTTATGTCAACATTATTATAGCCGTATACGCGCTCGACATTAAATGACGAAAAAAATCTTGATATGCCATAAAAAGCCAACAAATCAAGCTAAACAAAAAAATCCTTCAAAAACAAATTCTTTACAATAGTTGTGGCTTTTCAGTATTGAATCATCCAAAAGTTTTGATGTAACGTAAAGCATACAAAAACCTCTCATTTCTGAAACACATTACCGCGAAACTACCTTCGTGCAGACCACAACATAGCAGTCTTCAAATCATATGTCAACAAGTACTTGTCGCAACACGTCCCAAGAGTAATTGAACTTAGTTCATTGTATTGATCAATTTCGGATGATACTCGATCCATCCTCGAGTATCTTTTGACCTTGGCTAGTGGTAACCTAATAGTAAAATACACACTAAAACAGAAACAAACAAGTAAGCAAAAAACAAACAAACAAACAAACAAAAAACAATAAAAAACAAACAAAAAAACAAAAAAATAAACACAAATTATTAAAAACTTTAATTTTTTATGAAAATCATTCCAGACAAAGCATAAAGTCACTTGATGTAATGAGATTAAAAAAACACTTCACGGCTAAAGCTAACCAATTACTAGGATCTAATACATGGGGTTTCAACATTGCTTGGTCCATGCACCGTTTTCACCATTTGTAAGAATGCCATACCTCCCCATTTCCCATCCTTTCCAAAATCACTTGTCTCAAAAGTGCACTGTAAATAGTATGCAGATTATGATGTTCAAATTTTTTTTGTTCTATTCTTTCTGTTTCATCTTTGCTGATTTCATAGAATTATTTGTCAAATTTTTACTACAAAAATAACAAACTGGAGCCTTTTTCTTTATCTATGATTATGGATGTGAATCCATATCCAATATATGAACGATCGCATTTTTTTTTTCGTTTTAATACTCATGATGGGCTCCGAATATTGTAAATAAAAACAAGAAAAAGTTTAAAATATAAATGCGTTGACAATTCACTCCCTAAGAACCCAAAATCGATCCCTAGAAATGAATTTCACTCTCATTGGAAACTTAAGTATTAGATGGATTCTTCCTCATTGGTCAAAAATTTTGCCCATGTAATTTGAAAATTAAAGGATAAAAATAAGATAAACAAAAGCTACGATATTGCGCAAGAACCCGTGGCACAGTGGTTAGAGCACTTGGAACAATCAATTGTAAAAAAGGCATTTTCTCCTGAAGGTTAAAGGTTCAATCCCCAGTAACTGAAAAATACAATTGCGAATTACTAAGGACCTCTATCCAGTCATGGCTGACAGAACAAGAGCATGCTACCTCCGTTAAGTAAAGGGTTACGCTCGAAATTCCGTCCAAATTTCCGATTTCGACAAAAACATTCTGAGTTCGGCAAGATACACACAAAGAAGGTCAGAGGTTACATCGACCTAAACGTTGTGAAAATCACACTCAAGATAGGAACAGTCCGATGAATGAAAATCTTATGAATAACGAATCCTCTCTCAAAAATTCAGAAACGTAATGCATCAGTGATTTTTATCTTTATTTTCTCATTTGAAACAAAATGAAAGACTGTGTATTCTATATAAATAAAACATTATATTATGCAGGTGTCTGTGTAAAAATATTTAACCGATAAACTCTTAAATTACTAGTCACATAAAACAAAACCTAACAGGAAATAGTAATCATACACCAAAAAATCTTATAACGAGTAAAATTTTTGGCTGGACAAATAACACGTACAGAAATAAGTCGGCAAATTGAAATGCAAGATGTTCATTTCAACTTGCCGACATATTTCTATTACTTTTGCGCATAGACAATTACATTCATAGCTTGAAATGGGTTGATCTAATTTTTTTTCTGTCTATCTGTCGATAGATCAAACGGTAGGGAACGCAGCTGGAGCGTTAAATGTTTTGGTTTCGATTCTAGCTGATGACAATCGAGTCATTTTTTTAAAAAAACTTTTGAAATCAGTGCTATATATGAGATCCAATATAATATTCAATAGATAATTAACTCTATAATAATAAATACGAAACATGCATGAATTAACAAATGTATATATATTTATATATATAAGCATATTTTACAACCGGGTAATGCCGGGTGTCCCCCTCCCGCTAGTCTTCAAGATACTAATCCATTCTTTGTAAATTACAATGGACAATATATTAATTCTTTGAAAAAGAGAAATGCGTCTGGAAACACAATCCTCCTCTCTTTCTCGTTATCCATCATCACCCAAAAACATGATACATGATTAAAGAAAGACAAAAAAGCGATACTTGGTTTAATTATTCCTATCCTTACATTAGCTGATATATCCACTTTCGTATCACGTGCCCATTTTCATCCCTCCATTAACATTGATAGGTGCGGGACCGGTTGTCAAGCGAAATAATTCTCATTCCATGTTTACTTATTGGCATGTGTAAAAGTCTACTTAAATCGTGCCTACCCACACCCCCACAACCAAGGGCCGTTTCGGAAAAAAATATGCTTTATTCTAGCAATAGAACCAAGAAACTCAGAACATAACCTTTTCGTTCTCTATACTGATAAAAAAAGCATAATCCCCCATCTAACACAGGAAAACATTAGCGATGGGACGATTCCAATATTTCTCCCGATTCCGATACAATTACCGATTCCATACTAAATTCCAAATTCCAATACAATTACCGATTCCGATACTTTATAAATCTCTAAATATTAGATTTTAGTTTTATTGGAAGTTTAAATCAATAAATATTTATTATTTTATTATTACTACCAGCAGTGGAAGATTTGTTAAAACCAACATCAAATTAGCAAATATAATTAAAGGAATCGTTTTTGACATCGGAAAATAGGCACAATTTTTTTCCGATTCCGATACCGATTCCGATTTTTTCAATTCCCGATTCGGATTCGGATTAATCGTCCCAACAATAAAATAAATAAACACACGAAAACACTAGAAAACACACAAATCAACCAAAAACGAAATTGAATGTACGCGGATCGTTCAAAAACTAAAGCCTCCTATTTTTTTAACTCAAAAAGTTAAAACGCTACGAAGACAGGAGTGGTACCAACCATTTAAACGAGTGACTTTTGTGCTTTAGTATTTATTTTTCTACATAGTCACCACCATTCTCAATGCACGTTGCCAGTGATGAACGATCGCTTTGTATCGGCGTCCGAACCCTGCTTTGTAATAGGAGGGTCGTTCGAAAAGTAAAACCTATTTTTTAACTAAAAAAATTGAAGAGCTACGAAGACTAAAGTGGTACCATTAAAACAAGCCACCTTTTTCTATATAGTCACGAATTAAATGATGTATCTCTGTTTCTGAGGCACGTCCATGGCACGGGTTGCTTTCTTACAGTCTCATACCGTTAATATCTACAACAGCATCTTTTGCTATAGGAAAATAATTTCTAGCTCGAACTAACCCTTCGTGGACTGAGCGTTCAAAGTTACCTTGAGGACTAATGGGTTTCACATGGCCCCATTATTTTATGTCAGATAATATTTAATGGATGAACACAGGATTGCCAAACTTTGCATTTTATTCTTCAGACGTTTTGCTATAAAACCTTATACTGTTTTAGTAGATATTATAAAATGTTTTCTTTATATGTGCGTAAGAAATGAAAAATATTGAAAAACGCCTTTATTGAAAAATGTTACATTTCTTCTCTGAAACAAGTAAATATAAGCAATTAAATGTGAATAAAGGCATGCATATTAATTTTTTTTTTGCACAAACCAACTTATATATCGATCAAATTTGGTGAGCACTCTTTTGAAAAACACAAAGTTTTTAGAATTGCATCAAAGCAAAATAAAAATAAAGTAGACATGGAAGCTCAGTGTTGTTTATAAGGACTCCAGAGGTTCGTCTTTTGACTGTAATTTAATTGAAATTAACCATTAAAACTTGTAAAAATCCACGAAGCTTTGATCATTAATTTCAATGAATGTGTATTTTTTCCGTAGCGAAAGATACAGCACGACTCACTAGTGCCTCTACACGTCCTCGAAGAGTTTAAAATCAAAAGCCACGTATTATGGGGGTTTAGTGCCCCTAAACAAAACGGAAACATGGTTTCGCACGCACCTCTATCGCATTAAAGAACAGTATAAATGATGAATAGAAATTAATTTCTGGCTTGGAGTAAATGTTAACGGTAAAAGTTAAGTATTACAGTTTATTTGTATCTCCAAACGAAAGGTAAACGTCGATTTTGGCACGCGTCCCTATCGTATTAAAGAATCACCGTTTTTTTTATGGCGGCCGTTCTCAGTAAATTCTTGTGTCCCCAACATCAACTGAAACGATTTGTTAAATTCATTGTTTTCGTAGACTTTTTTTGTTTGTTACCAGACACGAGCTTTGCCATTTACCATCTCTGATTTGGGATTCAAGTCCAAATATTGTAAATCATCATTTAGATCACGTGACCTTTACACAAACATCGGAATTTGATACTCTGACTGCCTGTAGTTTCTATTTATCTTTCTCTTTCACTGTGCTTCCCTGTTTATATGCGTACATGTGTGTGTCTTCCTGTTATACACACACACACACACACACACACACACACACACACACACACACACATATATATATATATATGTATGTGTGTGCGTGTGTGTGCGTGTGTGCGCGTGTAAAAGTAAACAGTAAGCCTATATTAATTGATCAATATATAGATTTGAATTTGAAAAATCAATAGATATACGATATTAAAAATAGATATATGAAGTATATCTATTGAGTTGCAGGCCGCCTGGCGTGCACGGCCGTAAAATAAATAAATCTTATATTTTAATTCGTACAGAAACTAAGACATGTGCATGCAAGTATTATGTTTTTTTTTCTAAACAGTTCACTGATTGTAAGTAAAAAAAAAAAAATACTCGAGTTCAGATCGAGCCCAAACCTAAAGACAGTGAGTAAAGTACGATAACCACTAGGTCAGCTTGACACGTGGTTCAAAAATATTTTCAAACCTACTTATGTCTGATATAATGAATCTATCATCTGAACGATTCATGCATACGCATTCGTGTAACAGTTGACAAACAGATAGAAATCCGATGAGATCCACATTCCCAGTTTTCAATTTTGACTCCTTAACAACTGTTTTATACGATGAAAACATATCAAAACGTTTTCCACGTGTCTGAATAACCTATATATTACATCTCAAGTGTGCAAATCAAAGATTCATTGAGTATATAGGTTGAGAATTGTCCTCACACATACATTCTCACTTATATATATATATATATATATATATATATATATATATATATATATATATATATATTATCAGTGATATTCTCTATTTTGGAAGATATAGGGAGAAAAATTAAAATAACCCCTCTAAGTGGGGTTTTGGCATGTCTATTTTTAGAATTCATCGAAACCGGACCCATGAAATATAAATTGCCCAAGGGTACCTCCTACTATAGATATATTGATGATATTTTAATATATATATATATATATATATATATATATATATATATATATATATATATATATATATATATATATATATATGAGCAACCAGTTAATAAAATATGTTAAAAAACACTTTGAAATGAGTTAAAAACATATTTAATCTGAAAAGGAAACACTAGATAAGTGTATAGTCCTTAATCCGCGGAGTTTCGAAGAAATACTTTCCTTCTCATCAGAGGGTAGGAATTAGCAAAATGCTGGATTGGATTTTGCATGCAGAAGTATTTGATGAAACAACAAGTAAGTCAAATATCTTACTTGAAAACAAAAAAAGTTAAGCAGAGGGAATATGGTAAAGAAAAAGGTGTTTACACACGAATGGATAGTCTGGTGGAAGATAAAAAAATCCAGTGACGGTAAAATCCAAATGTAAAACTTCAAGAAAGTTAAATGAATTTCCATTTGTACAAGTAAAATCCAAGGAAATCCCGTGATTGGAAGAAGATGGTCCATAATAATCCAAAGGCAGAAATCCATGGAATAATTCACAAAAATGTGTACAAGGAAAAAAAGTTGGTATATATATATATATATATATATATATATATATATATATATATATATATATATATATATATATATCAACTAGCGGGGGTGCCCGACGTTGCCCGGGTGTTTGGAAAAAACAAATAAAAAGTTTCGGTACGGAGGTAGGCTCGAATCCGAAGCCTTGAGGCGAAGAAAGTGTGACACGTTATCGCGACGCTAAGCAGGTAGTGAAGTGAGAACGATTGAAATTAAACGGTTAAAAAAGCAGGTGCTTAAACGAATGTCAACGTACGCTTTTCTTTGTCAAACGTCACGCCATAGAGAAATAAAACCACAGCGCGAATTTTGTAACATAAAAGTCACTCAAATAAAAAATAGAGGCGACCTCGTTTCGTAAATCGGAGATATTATAATCTATCGAGTATATAAAAAGTTGTAAGAATTAGTGACTCTGTCGAGCCCCCCCCCGAAAAAGACTTTGCCGGACATGTAAAAAATGCACACACACACACACACACACACACACACACACACACACATTTTCGATTGTAAAGTAACTTTGTCTTGTGTGTGTGTCTCTGTGTGTGTTCGTTCCCTTTGGACTCTAAAATGACTTGCTCGAGTTTTATGAAATTCACATTAAGGTACTTTATTTATCTGGCAGTGTTCTTAGATAGGTTTCGTATAGGAATGTATCCGATAAGTATCGATAATCAATAATCGAAATAATCCGATAACAGAAGGAACAGGCGATTAGACGACTTCATATCACAAGTGCATTTGAGAAAATTTATTACCACACAATCCGAAAGGCAAAACACAACAACAGGTTCTTTAATATGACAGGGCGCGTGGGAAATCAATGTTTCTGTTTAAAGCACAATTGAATCGTGATACTTGATTTTTTTCATTTTAAACTTTTTTTTTTACACAGTGATCACCACTTATCAAGGCCCGGAAGCCACTCAGGGATAAGGGTTATTGAAAGTACATTACGTTAGTGTGGAGATTTGATGAAGTGTTTACTTAAGGGGGATGTTCATTAGGAATTTGTTAACGTTGGACTTGAATACATCTAAGTTGTAGTCAGGTGGGAAGCAGGCAGACGGAACAGAGTTCCACAGGCGTGCAGTTCTAAGAAAGAAGCTTTGTTCATGGAATCCACGTTTTGATTCAGGCACAGATAAAGAGTGGGGGAAATTTTTCACAGTGGATTCAGCTAGACGGGTATTTTTCGTGAAAGATTGGCGAGGGGGGACCAGAGATTGGAGTTCAGACGAGCACCTGCCATGGAAATAACGATAAAACAAGGATAGGCTCGCAACGTCTCTTCTGTGCGAGAGAGGTTGCAGGGTAGAGAAAAGGGCATCCCCCACTAAGCCACGAAGTCTATTTTGTACTCTGTCAAGGCAGGATAAGCTGTTTTTAGCAGCTCCTGCCCAGATATGGCAACAGTATTCCATCCTTGGACGTACTTGGCTTTTATATAGATAGAGAATTGCATCAGTAGTGAGATATCTTCTGGAGCGGTAGAAGGATCCCACCATCTTTCCAGCGACCTTGGCAACAGACTTGATGTACGTGTTCCATTTCAGATCAGGAGTAAAGGTCAAACCCAGAAGCTTGTCAAAACACGGGGCCTAACCCAGACGAGAGCCATCCATTTCAATTGATGCCAGCTGGGGATCAGAGCGTTGATAATGTAAGGATAGGAGTTTGGTTTTGGATGCATTAAAGGTAACCAGCCACATCTTCCCCCACTGAACCACGCGCTCGAGATCAGAGGAGAGAGAATCAGAGAGAACTTTTTCATTAACAGCCTTTGATGTGTTGTCGTATATGGTCGTGTCATCAGCATAGATGTCAACGAATGATTTAAGTATGTGTTTAGAGAGGTCATTGATGTAGATCAGGAAGAGAGTTGAGCACAGGATTGACCCCTGAGGGACTCCAGCATTTATATTGCAGGCCTCCGATTTTTGTTCATCTACCACTACTCTTATGAGCTTATCGGAGAGAAATGATTTAATGATTGAGAAAACATTTCCAGTTATACCATAGCTGGAAATCTTGTGAAGTAGACCCTTATGCCATACCTTGTCGAAGGCCTTTGATATGTCAAGAGCAATTGCCCTAGAAAGGAAGCCTTTGTCAAGAGATTCGCTAATCCTGAGGGATATAACCGTCAGCACATCTGCGGTAGATCTTGCAGAGCGGAAACCATATTTTGTGTCACTAAGATGCTTATTACTGCTGAAGTGGTTGACTATTTCTCTATTTAATATGGATTCCAGCAACTTACTCATAATACACAGGAGACTTATTGGTCTGTACTGAGAGGGAGATGACTTATCACCTGAATTCTTAAATACAGGGCAAACTGATGAGGTCTTCCAGGGAGTCGGAAGGCACTTCTCCTTAAGGCAGCGCTTAAATAGTTTCGTAAGTATGGGAGCAAGTTCTGGTTGAAGCTTTTTTAACACTATAATTGGGATGCCATCAGGGCCAGTTGCTTTACTGGAATCTAGGTTCTTTATTAGCTTTGCGACCTCATGCAAGCTTGGCGACCTCATGCATTGCTAGTTAGTAGGTTGTTAGTAGGGGCCATTGTTTCTCCTGAATAATAGCGGGACTGCTTTGAACTGAATATTTCTGTTTTGTCAATTATCAGACATTGGTGAGAACTGGTATCCACTTAATGTCACTAGATGTCTTTGGCGAGCACTGATAGTCAGTGTTAGTGCTGTTTTTAGTCGGTTACTTACGTTTACTGGTGGACATTAGCTGCCCTTACAACGATCACTGTCGGTTCTTAGTGTTCACGATCATGCCTTGTATCGACCTGCATTGGACTGCTCCGAAATGAAAATGCCTGTCTTCAATAACGAGAATAGATGGTTTAACGGCATTTTGGGGCAGTTACTTGCGTTTACTGGCGTGCAATGGCTTCCTCTGAAACTGTCGATCATTGTCGATCACTGTCAATCATAATCAAAGTCGGCTCCCAAATGTTATGAGAGTAAAGAATGAAAGAACTGGATTTTTCTTTGGAAATGTCAGAAGTAAACGTACGAGCTTAGATATTATTGTGTGGCGCTTGTTAGAGCTGAAGTTATTGTTTTCGTTAACGCTATGTTGTTTAGTTATTGATAGAATTTTTTTTAACTTTTCGAAATTGTCTTAATCCGATAAATATATGTGAACATTTAATCAAACTGACCGGAACAAAATAATGATTAGTGAAGGGAAGGATTAGTATTTACGTAGGGTAGTCGAAAGAACGAGTGTTAAATGTACAGAATTAGAAATTAAACATGGACCGTGCACTTGTGAAAACATGTTCCAAAGGTATAAAAGTTCCCGGTCTCGCGAGAAGAGTGAGAGGAATAAATAATGAGTGAGTAAGTAATATGCTACTACCTGTGACTTGTTTGGGAGAGTAGTTCTTCTCGGAAATATTGTAGGAATTTATTATATTGAATAAAATAGACAGATAATATCTGCAAAACGTACAATAGGTATTGGCAGATAGTGTGTCCATATTAAATTTATATGTGACGTTGTGTGTTTGCATTGCAATAATATTTTATTCTAGGCAGGAAAATCGCCTCTATTTCATTAATTAAAATATAAATAATATATGCATATGCACATTTTTATAAGTATTAATACATTTAATATACACACATGTAAGTCATAGAAGAATACAAATGCGTGTATCGACGCATATACGGTAATATGTAAATATAAGACTACACGTATATGAACATATGATTACGCATATATATATATATATATATATATATATATATATATATATATATATATATATCGTGTAAACGTATACAAAATCTGTATATGAAAATTCCATTCTTATATTGTTTTTAATTTTACTTTTCAAAATTACCCGGAGTATCTCCCTCTCGTTCAAAAGAAACGAAGATGTATTATTACTATCTATGCTCGGGGGAATATTATTTGGTATCGATGCCGGACGTCTTATAAACAAGTAGTATGTAGCTTCATAAAGAAGTCGACAAATCCCTAATGGCATCTGTAATCAAGATGATATCGCGATCAGGTTCTATCTTACTCGAATAGTCACTCAGATATCTTTCTAGTTAGATTTGCTTCCTAGGATCCAGAAAAGTAGCATCTCTTTTACCTCTTACTCAATGACGAAAGTAAATTCTTTCCCAATATTCTTTTTATAGTCGTGACGAGTTTTCGGACTGTTGTCTTCATCTTGTTCGTTTTTCTCTCTACAAAGATTCGGCAGTTGTAATCACCACCGACCTTATTCTTGCACGTATTGGCGAATATTCAGTATTTTTTCAAGAACATTTTATTTGATTTATTCCACTTTTATAGTCCTTTAGATACGTCGAATAAGTTAACAATTAATAAAAGACAAGGATGCCGGAATGTGGCCGTGTTTGTGCTTATGTATGTATGTATGTATGTAATTTGAAAATCTTACAAATCCACGTCGACACATGGGAAGAACATACTCTGCAAAGACCGAAGTGGCAAAGGCTTGTAGGTGAAAGTTGTGATGCTTTAGAGAAAAGAAAGCAGGCCCACAGCAATCTGAAGCAAGAGCTTCGCAAAGGTTAATTGACGGTCTTAACCATGACACACAGAGCTGGAAATGCGACACTTCTGAACGTGTGCTTTTGTCAAAAGCTGGGTACGTCAACCACCTTAAGTCGCACAAAACTCCCGTTCAGGTCAACTTTGCACCTGTTAGTCCGAACCAAACGATCTGTTTAGCATGCAGCAAAGTTTTCAAGTCTACTGCTGGTCTGAGAAGATTGTTCATAGGAATACACTTCAACCTCCAAAGGAATCAGCTCGATGGAAATTGCTGTCACATCTGCTTCAAGATGTGCAAATCTGCGGCGGGAGTGCAGAGTCATTTAAGACGGACTGACCGACAAGATTGGAAAAACCCAATGTGACGGCGATCATCTGGAAAGATGCAGCAATCATCATCATGTATGTATGTATGTATGTATGTATGCGTGTGTGAGGTAGAAAGAGAGTGTGAAGGAGAGAAATATGTACCACAGCCCTGACTTATTCAATAATTTCTAAATGCAAGTTTATTTGGCGTTTGTTAATCCGTTTTTTTTTTATCCATTTTAATAGTTATTGGTGAATTGCTTTGTTGATTGTCAGTAGTTCAAACAAGATACGAAAAGAAAACGCATACAAAGTTTTCTTGCCTTTTTTTATTAACGCCAGTAAAACAGAAACAAGATTCGCACCTCTATTTGTATATGCTTACAAGCGCGTATATGTCTGACTACAAAAGGATGGTCTGCCTCTGTCCGTCCATGTTTAGGACACATATTTCCCTGGCTCTCTCCGCCCACGTGTGTAACACGTCTATTTCTGCCTTTCTCTAGCTACATTTTTATTTTTGAATAATATTTTTCTTTCTTTCTTCTTCGCTGTAACATCACCTCGCTCGGTCATTTGCATACGTTGGCTGTCGTACAGCGGCTGTTACCACACACGCATCTGTGCTCCATTACAGTTTTAAAGTGTCATAGTATTTTTAATCCCTTTAGAAAAAAATGTTGTCCCATGGCAATGAGAGAGAGAGAGAGAGAGAGAGAGAGAGAGAGAGAGAGAGAGAGAGAGAGAGAGAGAGAGAGAGAGAGAGAGAGAGAGTCAAGATCCGAATTCTTGACTTTATTTTCCTGTTCACTTTCTCTTCACAGTCTTTAGGAGAATATGGCGTTGTCACATGTACGAAAGCCGATATTAAGTGCTTGTTTGTTTTTTAGTTAAAACGCGTAGATTTTTCTAGATGTAATTTTGCTTGAATGTTTTTCACTCTTCTTTTATTATTATTATCACTATTTTGTAATTCTTTATTTTAGTTTTTAGTTTATTTATCTATTAAATGAAGTTGAAATCGAAAACTCGTGCAAAGTGATTAATCTTTTCTTTTCGAAGAGTAGGTAGGGTTAGCTCGACTCCTGTCGCGCATGCTTCATCTACATGCGTGAGCAGTTTGGCCACAGTTAAAAAAAGAAAAAAAAAGAAGGAATATACACACATGCACCCGTGGGACTAAACGGCAATGTATTTTCCATGCCGCAGGCGGTTCACCAAAGAAAAGGAAAACGATATTTTACATTATTTTTTTTTATTTAATTTTATTTTATCTTCGCTTTCCTCTTCGTCTTAGTTCACCCTCTTTTTATCTAACAATCTCCATTTCTATCGTTTTCTCATACGCACACACACATGAATGCCTATCGAAGAGAACATAAATGCCTACTAGACACTGTCCTTGCCTGTCTAATGTCTCTTTATACAGAGGTTTGTCAAGACAACCTGTCATGAAGATACTTTTCCGTAGAGGTACGCCATGACTAAACACTCAATATCACAGAATATTCGCAGCCCAAATAAAATCTCATGGGTATGGCTAACCAACAGTGGCTTATACAGAGTGCATCTTTATGTACTTTATATGTCTGACAGTGTTTTTAGATAGGTTTTGTATTGGAAGGTCTTGATGAGTATCGATAATCGATAACCGAAATAATCCGATTAAAAAAGGAACGTGATTTTGGCCAAAGTTACCACCTTATACAGCCTAACATCAAAGTGCATCTGAAAAGCTCGACATATAAAATCAACAGTAGGTTCTTCAATATGACAGGGTCGCGTGTGAAATGAATGTTTTTGTTTAAAGCATAATTGAACCATGATATTTGACTTTTTCATTTTAAACTCAAATTCAGACAATTATCACGGCACAGCTAGTGCGGCCAGACATATAAATTCAACAGTAGGTTTTTTGATATTTAGAGCACAATTGAAGTATGATATTTGACTTTTGCATTTTAAACTTTAATTCAAACCATCTATAAATATAAAAGCGAAAGTGTATGCATGTATGTATGTATTTATGTATGTGTGTTCGCTTTTTCTGTATGTCTACAAAAGGCTTTTTTCAGAGAAGCGGTCGCTCGCCGAACAACTTTTTAAAACTTTTATATCACATGTAAATCGTAATATCTCAGAGTTGTCAACGGAACTCGCCTGTCTATTTAATTTGCTCGACTTCGGGAAGATAAATATTCAAATAAATATAGAGTTTTCGCTCGCCGCATGTGAATTAAGCCTTTCCTATAATTAATTCTGGCGGCATTTTCCGGTTTCCCCCTACCCCGCGTTCCGCAGTAAATGAAATGCTACTCCGCAGTCAACAGTTGACCTCATTAAGTCATTAAAACGTGCACCTGCCAAATCTAAGTTATTAAATAAATTCAAACGCGTTTCCGTTGGTATGTCGCGGTGGTGCAATGGTTAACGTCGCACGTTTGTTTTCACACCTTAATTTACAATTTTGCCTCAAGGGTTCCGGTTCGATCCTCATATTTACCTACAAAAACATTTTTTTTAAATTTTAACCCCCCCCGGAGTTTTGATTTACCCAAAACCACACACACCTCCAAACACCCGGGCAACGCCGGATACCCCTCGCTAGTTATATATAAAATAATTTTATAAAATCAGAAGTAGATTCTCAACAGTGCAATGTAGACTACAATGTATTGTGGACTTAGTCATTGTGAGAAGCATGTGAACTTCCTGCCAATCAACTGCGATGGGTCCTAGACCCGGCAATCAATCAGAAATCAATCGATTCGATTGAAAAATAGGCGATTTCGCTGATTTCCATGGCAATAAATTATGGGAGTGCGAAGTATTCGTTGATTATCATTCAATCCCGGGCAACGTCGGGTCACCCTGCTAGTATATATATATATATATATATATATATATATATATATATATATATATATATATATATATATATATATATATATATATATATATATACCGTACTTTGTGGTAATTGCGCCAAATCCGGGGGTAATTGCGCCAACTGTGACGTAGGGACAAACGAAAGAAGCTTTTCTGGAACTTTTTAACATTTTCGTATATTCATTTATTTTTCCCAAACAATCACAAATCCATATAAGTAAATATGGACTTACTGCTTAAGATAACCGGGATAGTTGAACATTCATATATACGAAGGACAAAGGAACATTAAAGACACACGTATAAACATATGCACACCACATAGGTTTATGTTATGGTAGAAACACGCAGAAAATGGAGACACGGCATTTTAGATTATTTACTTATCATAAATTCATGTTTAATCCCAGGACAACAAATAAAATTAAATGCGATAGCACACACACACACACACACACACACACACACACACACACACACACACACACACACACACACACACACACACACACACACATATATATATATATATATATATAATAAAAATTACAATTAAATTTACCAAAATGATCCAAGATGGTAAAATTAAAGTATATTATAAATATTAAAGAATTAGAGTTTGTATTACTGTACACATAGATTCGAAAAAGTTGTCAAAAAACAAATATATAACAAATAAATGTTATCAAAGGCAAGATAAGTTACTTTTCTGCCAAACTGGATATATTTTTTGTGTTTTTATTCAATGTAACATATTTATTCAGCTCGATAAACATACAGTGTTTACCGATGTATTCGAAAATTCAAGATGGCGTCTCACACTCTCTTTAACCCCATAAGTTTGGAAAAAGGTGTTATAAATAAAAAACTATACAAAATACTATTAAAAACCCGCCGAATATATGTCAACCTATGTCACAGTAACATATATTGAGCGAGTTTTTAACAGTATTTTATCCGGTTTTTTATTTATAACATCTTTTCCCACACTTACCGTGTTAAAGAGAGAATCAGACGCCATCTTGAATGTTCCAATACATCGGTAAACACTGTATGGTTTTCGAGCTGAATAAACATGTTACATTGAATAAAAACACGAAAAATACATCCAGTTAGGTAGAAAAGTAACTTATCTTGCCTTTGATAACATTTATTTGTTATATATTTGTTTTTTGACAACTTTTTCGAATCTATGTGTACAGTAATACAAACCCAAGAATTAATATTTATAAAGTTATCTCAGCCAGATGTAAAAGCTCGATAAAACCAAATAGGAGATAGAGCTTATAATACGAGCAAATAGTTAATAAAACATGTTTAAAAAAACTTTGATATGTGTTAAAAAACATTTTTATTTGTAAAAGAAAACAGTAGATAAGTGGATAGTCCTTAATCCGCGGAGTTTCGAAGAAATACTTTCCTTCTCATCAGAGGGTAGGAATTAGCAAAATGCGGGATCGGACTTTGCAGATATATATGCCTCGGCAGTAGAGTGAAAAGCATATCTTTTTTTTCTTTTATTAATATATTAGAATTTTTTCCCTTGTACACATTTTTGTGAATTATTCCATGAATTATCTCTTTTGATTATTTTGGACCATCTTCCAATTACGGGATTTCCTTGGATTTTACTCGTGCAAATGGAAATTCAATTAACTTTCTTGAAGTTATATATTTGGATTTTACCGTCACTGGATTATTTATTTTCCACCAGACTATCCATTCACGTGTAATCACCTTTTTCTTCACCTGCTTCACTTTTTTGTTATCAAGTAAGATCTTTGACATACTTGTTGTTTCATCAAATACTTTTGCATGCAAAATCCGATCCTGCATTTTGCTAATTCCTACCCTCTGATGAGAAGGAAAGTATTTCTTCGAAACTCCGCGGATTAAGGACTATCCACTTATCTAGTGTTTCCTTTTCAGATTAAATATTTTTTTAAACTTATTTCAAAGTGTTTTTTAACATATTTTATTAACTGTTTGCTCGTATATATATATATATATATATATATATATATATATATATATATATATATATATAATTTTATTGTATCTACATATAATTGTATCTATATGAAATTTTATGTAAATATTTTCGACAGTGTCCGATAGGTAAACAGAGATAGGTAATAGGTTTAAAAAATATATATAGCAATTAAGCTACACAGAATTTTCCGCGTTTTATGATGAGGATGAAACGCGGAAAATTGTGTGTAGCTTCATTGCCATATCTTTTCAAAAATCCTATGCACACACACACACACACACACACACACACACACACACACACACACACACACACACACACACACATATATATAAACTAGATCTAATACACGAAAAAAAATTTGATTTTTTGATTAAGGAACATGGCGTTTGATCATCACTGCTGGGGAGCTATGATTTAATGTACGGTTTTATTTTTATATTATCGAAACAGTATTTCATGGTAAATAACTGATGATCCCTAAAAACTGTAGACTATTGTGAATCTGAAAAGGCAAGTTGATTCAGCGATTGCAGGAGATTAAATAACTTATTGTCAAAGTAATTTTATAATGGAGAACTAAAAATTATAAAAATATTATGATTTTTTTTTTGTATAGTTTTCAAAGTTATTTCTGTCTATGTATGTACGAATGTATGTATGTATCTCTCTCTCTCTCTCTCTCTCTCTCTCTCTCTATATATATATATATATATATATATATATATATATATATATATATATATATATATATATATAGATGCTTGTAATGCTTTTTTTATTTTACAACAAGTCAATGAAATATACACGCTTTGTTTAAGTCTGAAAAGGTTTGGATGTTAGTGACGTCACATATTAGCGGATTTCGGTGCATAATATTCATTTGATTCCGATTTGTTAAAAAGTATTAATTTCAAACATTGAATACCGAAAAAAATGCTAAATAAAATTCTGAGAGTGTAAAAACGTATCGATCTGAAAATATTGATTTTAAGATGCCAGCCTCATGAGAGATGATATAAATAGGCCAGCAAAGATAAAAAGAATAACCTGATAGCAAATGTTGTATTTCAAAGTATAGTGTTAGCATTTAAAAATAGATTTAACATAATACCTTCCCCTCTAATTTATAATTGACGAAGTTACGAAGATATAATCGACATATGATGGTATCTGATCGCTTTAATTTGTTTGACGGCATATCAACCCTTTCGAGTTATTAAAAACACAATGTATATGGCACACAATTTATTGAATGAAAATGGAAGTTTCAGCCATATGATAATGGATTTGATTTCATAACTTTTTCCAATTGTGCGAATGCTTACATGAAGGGAAAGATTACATTTGAAAACAGTTTGTCGATTCTTTTGTCTACTTAGCTAACCGCCTTTTGTTTATAGATTTTACGGTAGATCAATACTTATCGAGTTATTTTAATGGCGGATCATATTATTTATTTTATTACACTATGGTTAAAAGAGAAAATAATAGGAATGAATCCCATATCATAAACCCCATTATATATATATATATATATATATATATATATATATATATATATATACATATATATATATATATATATATGATTGATATGTAGTTTGCTTGAAGCATTGTGTGGGATAGGTAGGTAGTAGAGATTTAGAAGGCTATCACAATGCGAGGAATGAGATATAGTCGTTGTTGGTCAAAGGAGACGAAAACAAGTGGCGATTTACAAATCAATAAGTGCATACATATATGTCTATATATACATATATTTATTCAGTTGTATAAGATACAAATGTCTTACTTATGTCTGCGACAATATCCATTATTAATTTCGGAAAAACTTCCCTTTTCAAATGGTAGACGTGACAGATCGATTCAAAGCATGCTAGATGATGGAGCAGAAGTTGGATAGCTTTGTGGAGCCTCGCAGAAAATGTAAGGAGGGGATTTATGTATGGTCCGATTAGGTGATTAACATGTTTTTTGTTTCTTTTTTTATAAAAAATTTTTTGTATATATATACATATATTTATTTATTTTTATTTATTTATTTTTTATAACTTGTTGCTTTAGCGTGAGCTTTTTTTAATTTTGTATATTCTCTGTCTATTTAGTTGTCTTTATTATTATTATTATTATTATTATTATTATTATTATTATTATCATCATTATTATTATTATTATTATTATTATTCATTTATTTATTTTTTCTTGCTGATATGTATTAGGTGGGATGACTTGGTTTATCTGGATCACAAAGTTCCTAGTAGGCTGGAGCCGTTAGCTTATGAAGGATAAAAGTAGGAGTGGGATGTGAGAGAGGAGGGGGTTCGGGATGGTGCGCTCCCAGTCGGCTGTTGGTTTTTTTTAGGTTAGTGTTGCGGTTGTCAGGAATAGGAAGATAAGTGGGAAGGGGAGCACTAGTTGATCTTCCTTGGGAGTTGTTAATTTATTTATTTTCATATGAAAATAAATATTCATATGAAAATAAATAAATTAACAACTCCCAATTTAACCGTGTCGTTACATTTCAACCTCTCGGACCCACACGTTGTCTGGTACCGTCGCAAAGGAACAAACAAACAAAAAGAAAGAAAAAAATCCCGCTCGGTATTTTTTTTTTAGTGCAAATGAAACGTATTTATTCGTGGTTCTTGCAGCAATATCGTATTGTATTATCGTTCGTTTTTTCTCACACACATGCGTGTTACAACGCTCTGCCATATAACATGTGCTTTTTAAAAGTCTCTCTCCCTGCCACGCCGCCGGTCAGCGCTTTCTCGCACGTACTCCTCTTCTTGCTCGTATACGTGCTGTCCTTTTTCTCTTTTTTCTCCTTTTTTATCCTCCCTCTCGTGACATCAGCGCGTGCACATTTGTTTAATTTGCATATCTTCTAAGACAGCTGCTGCTGCTATTAGTTTCGCTAGTCACATCCATCCTAAGACTGCTGCTGATCTTCTCAAATGCGCGCCACGTGCGTTATGTTGCATATATATATATATATATATATATATGATAAATTGAAAAAAACACACCCTTCTTTCCATCTCTTAATCGCCTTCTTCCTCTCCCTCTCTCTCTGTCTCTCGCTGTCTGTCTGTCTGTCTGTCTGTCTGTCTCTCCCTCTCTCTCTCTCTCTCTATATATATATATATATATATATAAAATTAATAAATGGTTAGGAATAAAAGTTACACAGAAATTTGTTAGCTCATCAAATCAATAAAGAAAGAAGAAAAATAAAATGGAGAGAAAAACATTTTAGGCCATGATATTTCGAAAGCAAACGCTTCTTATCAAAAGAGTCGAAAGATCAGCATTATGTAAAAAATAAAATATAAATAAAAACTGGCCTAAGAACACTTAAATTAGAAATGAAGAAATATTTATAAATATGAAAATATAAAGGTATTAAAATGAAATCTGTCTACAAAGAAGTACCTAAGCATACTTTAATAGGAAGACAAATGAAAAATGGAAACGTAGTATATAAGTAAATAACAGTAAGAAACAGGGAATATTAAAAATAATGAGGATTATTAAAAGAAAAAAAAGGAGGACAAAAAGGTAGAATGATAAGGCAACACAAATCTAGTAATGCCTTACAACGTATTTATAAAAATCAACTTTGCGTTTTTTTTTCGTGCGAATGTATAATTGTTTTAGCAATCAGTTTTATCAATAGCTTTTATTTCCACTGTACTTTAATAACACCGTACACGGATACGAAATTAATAAATAATGACAAATTCTTTTGTCTCTGAAAACAAGCTTCGACAACCAACGCGTGACGGGCGGCAAAGATTCATAGCGTACGTCTCTGACCCTCGTGACTGCCCTGTTTGCAAGACTCATTTGTTGTTTTTACGCTTGCATAAGTGTAACTCTATTGCTCAGTTGTTTAACATTGTCATTTTTGTCTTGCATCATAGGTCAGAATCTGGGTTGCTTTTCCTACTTGCTCTTTTTCGGGAACCTGGCATCGTCCGGGAGTTTTGTTAATTCAATTCTTATTCTTGTTTATTCCGGCACATGACTGGTCCCATTATTTAATCACAGTAATTGAGCAATCCAATCTAGTAAGTCATCTTAACGAACAATTGTTTGTGGTTGTAAATGATAATATGCTTAAGCTTTAAGCTTTCGGGTTATCTTTGAACGTGTTCCCTGGCTGTTATAGCCCATCTGTATTTATTGCTAACACCAGCCAATCATTCTTGTATGGTGGAACCCAGATATATTCATTACATAACAAGTACATTTTAGTATAGCTTAATTGATGGTGATTCGATGTGTGGATTTAATACGAAGCAAAATACGAGCAGCTGAAAAGTACGTGCTTACCACGAAACCGTATCTGGTGACATTCAAACGGTGCACTTTGTCAAACTAACAAAACATTACACGTACTTTAAAATTGGTCTGTTTTAAAGGTACAAATAATTCATTTCATTATTTAACATAATATACAATTGCAAATATGCGAGCGGTACAGTGGCACGTTTGCATATCAGACGGACATATATCTATTCAAAATCAATTGGGCATTTAATTACTGGAATATTATGGTGATAATTATAACTATTTTTTATGATAGTACAATACAAATAAACAATAAGATAAATCATCGAGTCTATCCGAATGTGGTTTCTGTCCGAATTTTGTTCTAAAAATGTCTGCCTTAGTACAGCGTGAGATACAGAAGACAATCCCCTGCACAGGATTTGTAGAAATCTGGTGAGGAACGATTGCATATTAAAAACTTACAACTAATATCATTTGCAAAAAAAACTTACAAACAATATCATTTGCAAAAAGACCTACAACCAATATCAGTTGCGAAAATATTTACAACCAATATCATTTACAAAAAAACTTACAACCAATATCATTTGCAACAAAAACTTACAACCAATATCCGTTGCAAAAAAATTTACAACCAATATCAGCTGCAAAAAAAATTTACAACCAATATCAGTTGCAAAAAAATTTACAACCAATATCAGTTGCAAAAAACTTACAACCAATATCATTTGCAACAAAAACTTACAACCAGTATCATTTGCAAAAAGGTGACCTCTTCTCGCATTTACGTGTTATCATATTTTACCTGTGTAATGGAATTGACTGCTGATTGGTACCCGACATCACAATTACACAAGTGTACTTCCCAATAAAAAACAAAACTAACTTACTCGTCTGGGTCCCTTTTCTGCCATAATTCGAACGTAGATATTGACATGACTTTTCTGTAATGGCATCTTCATCTCGGTAAGGTTGCTCTGCATGTCTTTACACAGAAATATTTAACAAACTTTTATCATTAAAGATACAACCAAACACTGATAAATATTTTACACTTAACTTAAACGGATGATTAAAAAAGGGGTGAAAAGATTTATGATGGCCAACTCTCTCTGTCTATCTGTCTCCGTCTGTCTGTCTGTCTGTCTGTCTCTCTCTTTCTTTCTCTCTCTATATATAATTATTTCCACAGCCAGGCAATATTATATATTATCTCACATTATGAAGGTTATATATATTAATTGTTTATTCGAGGGTAAACACTTACATATGGTCGCTACAAACAGCCATTTGTTTCAGCCAATGAGACTTCGTCAGGCGACTCTGAACCCATGGACGCCACAAAAAAAGGGGGAAAAAAAGAAAAAAGAGCTCTTCAAAAAAAAAAAAAAAAGAAAAAAAAAAGTTGCGAGCGTCGGTGGGTTCAGAGTCGCCTGACGAAGTCTCATAGACTGAAACAGATGACTATAGTGACCATATATAAATGTTTGCCCCAGAATAAATAATAATATTTTGCTCTTGTTATTGAGCACTCTCTAACAACCTCGTTGTATTCATAAGTCCCGACTTTTGAACATCTCAAACCTGAATATATATATATATATATATATATATATATATATATATATATATATATATATATATATATATATATATATACATAGTAATTTATAAAATATATATGGCGATTAAGCTACACTGAATATTCTGCGTTTCATCCAACTATAGGATTCGTCAGGCTTATGTGACGAATCCTATAGTTGGATGAAACGCAGAATATTCAGTGTAGCTTAATCGCCATATATATTTTATAAATTACTAACTAGCTCTACCTACGTATTGAGCACTTTTGAAGTAAATACTTAAAGTTTACGCATAAATCTATACTTTCGTATATTAAATTTATGTGAATAAATGAAGTAGTTATATATATATATATATATATATATATATATATATATATCACTAAACTTACTTCCATTAGCGCATATATTCTTACATAAAACTCAATTAAAAAAAAGTCTTATTTCCTTTTTATGGATGCGCGAATGCAGGTCCCGTAATTATGTTATATATCCTTTCATAAATTCAATTACGTTGGGTAGTGTAGTTTCAGAATATACATGATTATGAGCAGGGATCGATGTTCAAAGTCGTAGGAGTTATCCTTCAACAAACCGACAGACAAGAACTACACAATAATTGATATAGTTTCCAAATTCAAAGTGCATCTCTTGGAGAAATTCTTATCAAATACAAGTCAACCAAAGAAGCTGCCCTGAGCCTGTACAATAACCTCAAGGTTAAATCTAAACATAGAGCAACCCCCCAATGTCCTTTAAAAGACGCTTGAACACCAGTTTCGAATCCCTACTCATAACCATATATATATATGACCAGCTTCATACTGTCAATCAGCCGTCCTTGGCGTTGCAGATGGTACAGTTGGTGTCTTTATCATAAAGTACACGTCATAGCAATCATGCAAATTGTGGGCCAGAAATACAGACAGTTATTTCTGGCTATTCCCTTAGGTGTGACACGAAACTGAGTTATGATGTCACGCGAATGGTTTTCTCGCAACCATTCTCTCTTTATAGATGGACTATACTTTATGAACATAAAGGGAAACTCAATGTCTTTCAATTGGAATATGTAATAACTATTCATGGAGTAAGCTGCAAGAAAAGCTAAGAAGTACAAATCGCGGAAAATAGATTAATATTAACAGAAAAAAGAAACAGATTAGCGTAGTTTCTCGGCTACCAGATTCCAGCTATGTAAGAAAGTCATATCAGGAAGACTTCTTTCAAGAAAGATTAAAAGAACCACCACAAAAGAGATTAACCCACCAAGTTGCTCCTGGCAGCTAAGATACTGGCTCATATCTATCTATCTATCTATCTATCTATCTATCTATCTATCTGTATATAGTAGCAGAAAATCTTCTATCTCGAGAGAAAATGACAGTCGCCTTGGTGTTTCAGCGGATTGTCTTTGGACATCTTTGAGCGTGTTTCTAGAGCCCTATTCGGATATGGCAGGAGGATGGTATTCTGGGGTCTGCAGACTTTTGATACTGCTTTCTGCGTCGTCTCCTCTCCTCCAGCGTCCGGTTTCTGTTGTGATCTCCTCTGTCCAGTCGTTGTCGTACAACACCTTGCCAGGTACCGCGGTCATCTGTTAGCTACTCCTAGCTGCCCAGGTGGATGCCTATCAGTTTCAGGTCGCGTTTGCATACGTCCTTGGAGCGGAAAGCCGGGCAACCTCTAGGGCGCTGTCCTGTTGCCAGCTCGCCATACAAGATGGTCTTGGAGATACAGCCGTCATCCATCCAATGGACATGACCAAGCCAGCGGTCTGCATCGACAGAGTAGAAGGTGCATGCTGAGGAACCCAGCACGCCCCAGCATGTTGGTGTTGGTGACCCTATCCTGTAATATAATGCCCAGGATACCACACAGGTACCGAAGATGAAAGCTCCCTAAGCGGCTCTCCTGTTGTGTGTAGGTGATCCATGAAACACTGATGTTGAGGAGCGTACTGCGCACACAAGCCTGGTACACTCTGATTTTGGTGTATAGAGTGGTCATCACACCTGCAGCTTAAGCGATGCGTTTATCAATCTCACTGTCAAGAGACAGGTTGTTGGTGATAGTGGAGCCAAGATAGGTGAATTTGTTGGCGACCTCAAGAACCCAACCGTCAATACTGATGGATGGTGGCAAGGGGACATCGACTTATAAGCTGTTGGAGCTCCTCCTCTTAATGGGTCGTGATAGTAGCATCGTCAGCAAATAGAAGCTCCCTGATGAGTACTGTGTGAATCTTGGTCTTGGCTTTCAGCCAGGCAAGGACCATCACTTCTGGTGTGTAGATGTATACGTTCCGTAGAGTGTTTAAAGGCAAAATTCAGGAAGAGTAAGTAAGTTCTAGATTAAGAAGGGTTTGGAGGTTTCTCTGCCAAAGCTCACAACACTCTACACGCCATTTTAAGTTGAAAGAAATATTGCTATTTTTTAGTTGCCAAATATAGTTGGATAGAGTAGTTTGGTTTAACAGAGAGTTATTTTTAAAAGAATGTTTGTGCGTTGAAATTCTGTGTTTTATTAGGCCAGATGTGGAACCAAAATATATTGCCTCTTGTTTATTGTGATTATTTTCCGTTAGGCCTAGTGCTGGATAATTATATGGGGGGTTGGTTTGTAATTGATCGGTAGATTGGTTTAAGTTGGTGTTATTATTTAATCTGGTAGTTGAGTTATGGCTGTTCATAGGTTCATGTATATTTGGGGGTTTTGATACTGTGCAGCTATAGATAACATTTTTAATTTTGCATGAGTCTTGTAGGGGACATTTATTTTTTCTTCTACAGTTACAGTCTGATGTATTTTGTATAGTTGTATTTTGTAGCTTATTAATTTTCTTATTATTAAAGCTAATTATTTTTTGATGAAGGTTAGGCATAGTAGAGTAAGAGACTTTAATTGTGTTCTTATTGAAAATTTTATTATATCTATGGGGTGCTTTAAAGTTCTTATCTAATATTTAAAAAAATTCTCTGGCTATGTTTGTCTCTAGGTTTTTTGAATATGGAGGGTTGAACCATAGGGTCTCCTTATGTCTATTCTTACGTTTACGGGTTTTGGTTTGTTATTTATTTGTATTATTATCTAATATTTGTGGTTTGGTTTTATATTTTTTTGTCTCTTGGTTATTTTTCTTAACTCGTATATGTGAAGACATAACTAAAAAATAGCAATATTTCTTTCAACTTAAAATGGCGAGTAATTGAGTCTTGCAAACCATATAAACCAGGAAATAAATTCTGTGCACTATGTACAAAAGAGACCCTAAAAATTTTAAAATACGAAGATATAAAAAATGCAACCACACTTTTAAACTCAAGACAGGAACTAATATTTACATGTAGTCATAAACGTTGGTTTAAATTTAATAAATATAAACAACCTTAAATCATGATAAATTACTTATTAGTAAAAATAGATTACAATCTCTTTTTTTTTAGTAAATTAAGTAAGACTAATTATCTCCCTTGCGTCCTTAATAAAAGAAAATATGCCTAATTATCCCCCCTTACATTATGAAATTATATAAAACAACAACATTCGAATATAAACCGTGGCGTCTTTAAATCAAAAGTACGATAACAGAAATAACTTATTACACGGACATCCCCCCTTTTAAAACTCATCATTTAAAGAGGCGAAAAACTATAGCAAACATATATATGAGTATTTTAACCATAGTTCCTGATTTCAAAAGGCGAAAAATTAAAAGGTAAATTTTGTATACCTATATTTTTTATGTATATACCTCTATATCTATGTATATGTGTGTCTATTTTTTCATATATATGAATATATATATTTTTAATACTTTACTCAAGGCAAATTTATAATTCAAATTCAAATCTATATTTACTTTTCTTTTTTTTATCTATAACCTATATTAAACTTCTTATCAACTTTAAATTCACACCTTTTATTTTAATTTTTTTCAGATACATCTGCCTTACTTTTAATGCTAGGTTTAGTTATGGTGTCTTTTAGATTTAATAAAAACCCTTCCAAATTTGCTGACGAGGAGACCTTGCTTATTAAAAAACTATATGTAATTATTGTTCGTAACTGGATGTTTACCACAATAAAAAGCATTGTTTTCCGAAACGATCGTACAGATAATTGATTTTGTTGTTGTTCCTTCTTATGAAACGGATTTTTAATTTGGTTGAAATTTAATTGTTCAAATTTTAAATTATAAATCACATTACTTAATATATATATATATATATATATATATATATATATATATATATATATATATATATATATATACCCATCAACTGAACGTAATAGAAAAATTCTTCTGGGTAGGTTGAAAAAAAATCATATAATCTTAATGCACACACACGCACATAAACACATACACACGCATACACACACACAAACACATACATATACACACATATAAAGAGTGGCGTTCTAAAAGTAATGCCTTCTATTTTTTATTCTACCCTAGTAGATCAGGTGGATTGCAAATTGTATTGTTATGAAGACTAAACTTATGCATTCATAACCAGAAAGTTTAATCTCTCTGATACAGATATTGACTCTAAAAAAGCAACCCTTGTCATAGATGTGCGTCAGGAAAAGAGATGCATCATTGAATTCTTGGCAAAAGTGTATTGAGAATTGTTCTGACTATGTAGATAAAAATCAAAATCACAAAAGATCGCTTGTTTTAATGGTACAACTCCCTTCTTTGTAGCTCTTCAACTTTTTGAGAAAAAAATGGAAGGCTTTACTTTGGGAACGAGCCTTGTATGACAAAGAGCATTTCGGACGCCCATGCATAACCACCGTTCATCGCTGGATAAAGTGCATTGAGAATGGTGGTTACTATGTAGAAAAATATATAATATAAACAGTAGAAAAACTCAACGCGAGCTAATTTACATCCTGAGTCGTTGATGAGACGATTAATTTTAATTTTAATATTTTATTTTGATAAAAACATATTATAGTTTTATAGAAGTAATTCTTAAATCTGATGTTATTTTCTCGTTCTATCTTATTGTATTTTATTTTTTATTATCAGTAGTTTTTTATATATACATTATGTGTATTTTTTAATTGATATTATTGTTTTTATTTGCACTCTTTCCCTTCTTTTTCTCCTGTTTCTTTCTTTTTCTTTTTCTTTCTCTTTCTTCCTTTCTTTGTTTTTCCTCAGTTTCATTTTTCTTTTTCGATATAAACCATAATCACCCCCTTTTCCATCTCTCCACATATATATTTTTTATTTTTATTTTTTTACATAGGCGTCACCACTTATCAAGGCCGAAAGGCCACTCAAGGATAAGGGTTAAAGAGTGTACAGTAGTCAAAAGGACCATATAGTAATCGATAGTTATGGAAATTCGGTAAATTTGTTAACTTAAGTGGAACGGCTCATCAGAAACTTGTTCACGTTGGACTTGAAGAGAACCATATTATAGAAAGCTGGAAAGCAGGAAAACGGAAGACAATTCCACAGGCGTGCAGTTCTAAGAAAGAAGCTTTGATCATGGAATCTATGTTTAGGTTTAGGAACAGATAAAGAGTGGGGGAATTATTGATAATGTTTTCAGCTAGACGAGTGTTTCTTGTGAAAGTTTGGCGAGGGGGGACCATAGATTGAAGCTCAGTTGAACATTTTCCATGAAAATAACGATAAAGCAGAGACAAATTCGCAACATCTTTTCTGTGAGATAGAGGTTGCAGCGAAGAGAAAAGGACATCTCCCACCAGGCCACGAAGTCTATTTTGAACCCTATCAAGCAGGACAAGTCTTTTCTAGCAGCTCCTGTCCATATGTGACAATAGTATTCCATCCTTGGAGGTATCTGGCTCTTATATAGATAGAGAATTGCATCAGCAGTGAGATATCTACTGGATCGATAGAAGGATCCTACCATTTTTCCAGCGGCCTTGGCAACAGATTTGATGTACGTATTCCATTTAAGATCAGGAGTAAAGGTCAAGCCCAGAAGCCTGTCAAAACTTGAGACCTCCCCAAGACGAGAGCCATTTATTTTAATTGATGCCAGATGGGGATCAGAACGTTGATGATGTAAAAAGAGAAGCTTGATTTTGGATGCATTAAAATTAATCAACCACTCCTTTCCCCATTGTACAACGTGATCAAGATCAGAGGAGGGAGAATTGGAGAGAACTTGGTCGTTTACTGTCTTAGATGGTAGTGTCGTCAGCAAAAAATGTCTACGAATGATGTAAGAATGTGATTTGGAAGATCATTACTGTAGATCCGGAAAAGTGTTGGACCCGGGATGGACGCTGAGGGACTCCAGCATTAATACTGTGAGCTTCTGATTTTTACCCATCAACTACTACTCTTATGAACCTATCAGAGAGAAATGATTTAATAATTGAGAAGACATTTCCAGCTATACCATAGCTGGAGATCTTGTGAAGTAAACCTTTATGCCATACTCTATCAAAGGCCTTAGATATGTCAAGAGTAATTGCCCTAGAAAGGTTGCCTCTGTCGAGAGATTCGCTAATCCTATGAGATATAACTGTAAGCACATCTATTGTAGATCTAGCAGAACGGAAACCATATTGTGTGTCACTAAGAAGGTTATTTTTGCTGAGATGGTTGATTACTTCTCTATTTAACACAGATTCCAGCAACTTACTCATGACGCACAATCTGAGTGAGGTCATAAGCAATGGAGAAATCATGACAGAACCTCCCCTCATCATCGGTCTTGTTTGAGTGGGTCAACCATTCGACATTATGAACATTAAAGTCTTCACATACGTGAATGTTAGCTGAAGGATATGCTGATAGAACTTGGTTAATTTTCACCGATATGCTTTGAAAGATAGTAACTCCGCTGTTATGGGGGCGATAGAGAGTAAATATAAACGCGGTAGTGTGAGCTAGTGCAACCCGGAAGCACATATAGGGTAAGTTAGGATCTTCTCTGGAGATGTCCCTACTACATGGAAAGCCATCTTTAATATAGGCACATATTCCATGACCATAATGATCTTGGGGGTCAGATTTGGAAGTTAAGTTAGAGTATCCTTTAATTCCGAACTCATTTAGGGAAATAGTCTGTCCGATTCCGGTTTCGCTTAAAAATAAAAGGTCTGGTTTAGTCTCCTGTAATTGGGCTTCAACCTCTGGAAGGTTAGAACGTAGACCCCTGATGTTGGAAAAGGAGACATGGTAGTGGGGGTCTACGTTGGAAGTTTCAGATCCGGGTTTAATCGTGTATTTTTTTATTGAAACTTGTCATGATGGAATTTTGGAGTTTGTGGACTAGGTCGTCAGATTTGCTTAGAGCAGGACAGAGAGGGAAAGTAAGAGAGAAAAGTAATGAAGAATCTTTTTTTGTAGAATTGATAAGGTAAAGCCATAACAATTACCCACTAGTATGGCATCGAGAGGCCCACCAGAAGCTACTGCATGGTCCAGAATCCATTCACCAAATGGCAATACAGCAGCCTCAGTACTTTGCACCTGCTGATAGGACAACCTCCTTAGTGGTTATTCCAAGGTTCGGGTCCCTGACAATCAGGCGGATAACGTCAGCCCAGATAAAACGTTTACCTCCAGCACCCTTACTAGTGACATGGCTACAAGGATAGACATAGAAACAGAAAATTTCCGCTATCTCTGTCGACTGTTCACTCAAAATACTGCCAACCTAGAATACAGCTTTTTCTTCTCCCTGTGTCAGAAAAATCACTCATTAAAAATGAGGAGTGAGAAACAAATAAAGAGAAGCGAGAGTAACGGGAGCTGCCGACAACGCTTCCATAAAGCGTTCTCTACTCTCCTTTAAACGAAAAAAAAAAGAAGAAAATCTATTAAGTATTGTATTTTATTAAAGTCCCACTGGCGTCTTTTTTAAAGGGAAAGTATGGTGATAGATTCACCTCTAACGAATTAACAATGAATATAATTTCCTAATCTGTTCATACAATCAACTTGGTAGATATAATAAACACTTATGACGAGAAAACGCTATCATTAAATAAAACAATCAGGAAATAAAAATATAAATCAAATACTTTTAAAAGACTTTTTTTATTTATTTATTTGAATTAACCATTAAAACAAAAAGGTGATCTCTTTCTGAATTTTTGCTAGTGACGTTTTAAGAAATAAATATAAGAGAACAGTGAGTCTGGGGGGGAGTCTTCTGAAATTCAACTAGAGCCGTTATAAGTAAATAAGCAACTTGGGTATAAATAATTATACATTAAGGTGAAGAATGATAGACGAATAAACGGCTAGGCACTCCTCTACTCAAGCATACCCGTCTACATTTATTTGTTTTTCAATTCTTTACTTTCATAATTCCGGTCTTTCTCCGCATTGTTTTTGGCTTTTAAAAAAATTCTATATATTTCTTTACCAACAATGCTTCAAGCAAACTACTAGCGTGTCCGGAGGTGATGAAAAAAATCCAATAAAGTACTCGATCGTGGATGTAAGAGCTGAAGATATATATTAGCAGGCTGCCCGGTCGTAAAATACACTTACATATGCAGATTTCGTATGTATTATTATATAATATTGGACCCAATATATGGCAATGATTCAAAAAGTTTAAAAAAATGGAGTCGTGCGCCATCACGGAGAATTGAAACCAAAACGTTTAGCTTACAATGTACCTTTTCCTTTGACGTTAATGCCTCATCCATAAAGACATGTTTGCTGCAAAGCTAAAAACTAAAATATGCACCAATAACGATAACGGTACACATGCATATTTGTAATGCCGTCGTTCGACCTTCACCTGGTAAATTTCATATTTAAAATTTTTTGTTAACATATTCGTACCGATTTTCCCAGGCTAAAACCCAAATATAAAGTTTCGGATGGATTCGAATACTCTATATATGAAGTTTTAGATCTGTAGACACAAAACTGACAGATGAGTTTATTAAGCAAAATTTTTTAAACAAATATATATACGCATACATAAATATATATAGAAAGAGGTTTGTGTTTACTATAACCTTTTTACGTAAATATTATGCAAGTATAAATCATGTAAAATATCTGCATGAATATAATTACACGGAACAGTTAACTAAAGATGACCACCCCATAATAAAACAAAAACAAAAAAAAAAAACGCAAAAAAAATAATAGGGAATTAATTAAAATGAATGTTTAAAAGAACATGCAAATTAGCTAGATCTTTTGCTAGTGAATGCTAAGTTATGTTTCTTTTTTAAAATAAATAGAAAAAAATTGTTTTAATATTAATATTGATACACAAAATACCCCAATTTATCGGAGTATATATATATATATATATATATATATATATATATATATATATATATATATATATATATATATATATATATATAATATAATACCCCAATTTATAGGAGTATATATATATATATATATATATATATATATATATATATATATATATATATATATATATATATCTACAAATTCATACAATTAGGGATGTAGGATAAGTAAATTATTTCGAAACCTAATGCTTCTCATCAGAAGAGGAGAGAAGATGCTAGATAACGTATTAAAGTATAATTACATACATAATTAAATCTATATGCATTAATATATATCTTTTATATTGCCGTCTTTTTATTCTTTATCTCCTCTCTCTTTTTCTATCTATCTATCTATCTATCTATCTATCTCTCCATCCCTCCCCCCCTCTCTCTCTCTCTCTCTCTCTCTCTCTCTCTATATATATATATATATATATATATATATATATAGTTGCCAATTTATAGAGTAGAAAATAGTACGACAGGCCAGTACATGGAGAAATTTAAGCTACTCGTAAACATTATGCCTGATTAATTGACACCCAAAACAAATCTCTCTCACACACACTCAGACACACACATATTCATAACTTGCTGCCTAGGTATTGAGCACTGTTGAAATAAATACTGGATATTGATATATAAAATATCATATCACCATTATAGCATTTTATGTTGATATATTAAATAACACACACACACACACACACACACACACACACACACACACACACACACACACACACACACACACACACATATGATAGATACGTGGGTATGTTTTGTTTTCTCTTTTTCTCTCTGTTCAGTTTTATTTTGTGTAGTTGATTGTTATCAGAAAAGCGTTAACAAGTGACTGCTTTTCCAGATGTCAAGTGTTGAGTTACACAGGACCACGACCCGCACATGTGAGCAATTTTGGATGAGTCGCGTCTCTTACTCACTTTCTCTTTCACTCCTACCTATTCACACACACACACACACACACACACACACACACACACACACACACACACACACACACACACACACACACACACACACACACACACTTCTCGCTCTAACAACCACACTTTCCACTTGAATCTGCCCTAGACATAAATAAATGAGTTTATGAAACATGGCCAGTGAAGAGAAGACGCGGGAAAATACAGACACTATTCGACGTCATTTGATTATTTTTCTTTTTTGTTAGCCCGACCCATTTTGCGAAGGTTTCAATCTGAAATATAGAAATAAACAGAGAGAGAGAGAGAGAGAGAGAGAGAGAGAGAGAGAGAGAGAGAGAGAGAGAGAGAGAGAGAGAGAGAATGATAAATGTCCTTTTTACATGTTTACACGGTAAAACAGAGAAAAAACTGTGTTGAGTGTGAATAATAATAATAATAATAATAATAATAATAATAATAATAATAATAATAATAATTTTACTTCCACTAAAATAAAATAAAAAGATCCAGCCTCGGCTGTTACCACACAAAATAGTCATAGAGGGACAAGGAGAATAGAATTACTGAAGATGGAAAAACCAGAGCTCCACTGGATGAGTGCAAAGAGTAGTGACACCTTGGGAATCTTATTGCCATTCAAATTCCAGTGAAGGTCAATAGTCATTGCCAGCAAGAAATCAATAGTAAGTGACCGTTGAAATAACGCTAACTCATTTGCAACGATTATCGAAAGAGGTAGAGAGTTTTGGAAATCTGGGAAGACTTGTTGTCATCCGGACTCCATGGAACACCACCAGTTATTTTCGGCGACAAACTTTTGTGATGAGATTGTGTGAGTATTTCTAGCGAATAGCATAATAATCATATTATCAGCTTCTTAAAAGAAATCAGTATAATCAACATCGATTTTTTATTAGGGAAATTCGCTGTGAAAAGACTGAGCATGGATGACAGCATTCAAACTTCGATAGAAAAATCACCGAGAGCAACGGAATCTCGAGGAGAGTTATTGTCACTTCAAAAGAGAAATTGAAAAGAACTCTTGAACAGATAAACGTTAATGGCTAGCGGCATGATATCATTCCAACAGAATAGTACACTACCTATTCCTCACACGCATTTATAATAGGTAATTTTGGGAGGATTCGATGGTGAGGAACAGACGTATACTACAGGGTGACCTAAAAAAACGGGCCCCAACTCTAATTAGGCCCCGTTTCTTAGTGTTTTGTCCGAACGAAATTTAACACAGTGTATTCTTTGTCCCAGCTCCCACTGGGGTCTTGGTGTACTCACGGTCGTTGATTCTGCCATGTCCTGCAAAATAAGGGCAATCGGCGAATAAATAATGGAGATATCACGTTTTTTTTGGGTCACCCTGCATAATGTCTACTCCTTCAAAAATAAGAGGTGATGCTTGGGAGAACATAGTATCATGAATAAAAATGTGCTATACTGTATTGAATACACATAAACTGTTTTAATGGTAATATAATTAGGATAGATAGAATAAAAACATTCGCATTTATTTAGACAACATTTAGAAACAATAGTTTCGTTTTCCCCGTAAAACGTTGAAATGGAAATTTGGCGAAAAATTATGGTCACCACCTTTATAAGCAAAGAGCACTATGCTAACCAAGGAAGGATTCATTTAATAATTTTCTACTTTTAAAAAGTCATGTTTATAGACTTGAGTTATCGTTCTTCTTTATCTAGCATCTTTCTAAACTTGTTAAGATGGAGATTATATTTAACTTTATTTCAGTGTTTCACGTATACAGCAAAACCTCATATCACAAAAAGGTTTGAGGGTTGCCATTCTATTGCACTGTACTTCAATCGTTGAGCCATTGGTTCATACGAGGGGCATTCAATAAGTAATGCCACTTACTCACTTTCAGTTGTCTTTCCTAGCTGAAATTTTGCACGTGCAAATGCTATGCGTTGTCTGGCAAACTACAGCTTTGAACTAATTATAGTTTCTGATTTACAGGTGTTTGAACTGAATCAAGAGTAAAATGGAGCATGTTGAATGTTGTTCAGTGATCCGGTATTTTGTATTTGAAAGGAGGCACATCACAGGAGACTTTTGATAAAATGAAAGAAACGTATAGTAATGATGTACCATCATATGACCTTATAAAATGTTGGCATTGTGAATTAAAAAATGCACAGAAACAGTTCCCAGACTTGCTTGCAGCTTTCTGAGGCATACATCAACAAAGTTTAGGCTGCCATTTTGGAAGATCTACGCGTGAAATAGTCGTGGAATTGTCCAATCTTCTTGGCGTATGCATCTTTTCTTCCCGAATATAAATTCAGAAAATTAAATACTTATTTTACTTGATTCCCAATATTTTATCAACATGTGAAGCCCCAAATCCTCTTTGTATTCGCATTATTAATTCTCCGGACTACTGTTCTCATATTGAGTGGCATTTTCACAACGTTTCGGTCGATGTAGGTTCCGACCTTCTTCAGGCGTATCTTGTCGAACTCGAGAATGTTTCTGTTGAACTTACGAATTTGGGCGGGATTTTGAACAGAGAACTTTATTTACGTCACGAGGGTAGCATGCTCTTGTTGATAACTGGATAGAGGTGCTACGTAATTCGCAATTATACTTTTCAGTCGCCCACACTGAGAATTGAACCTTTAACCTTTAGGAGAATATCACTTTTACAATTTCGCAAGAATCCGTGGCACAGTGATTAGAGTTCTTGGAAAAACCAACGACAGCTTCTGATTCTTATCAAGGTCGCGTTTCTCCAGCTCCCAAACGCGGAGACAATATATTTCGTACTAACTTGTTCATCTCTCCCATTCGACTCCAAACTCTAACTAAACTGTTACGAGTCTCAAAATCTATCTTCCTTTCATTATGTCATTAATACACGTTGTATGAATATCATCTGATGTGTTTACATTATCTATAATGCTCATCTAAAAATTCATAAATTTGATAACATTGTAAGGTTGGTAAGTTGTGTTTAAGCTTGCCGAGTGATTTTTGTCAGCCATTTCCCTCTATCGATTCTGATCATTGATCGTCGTCAGGAACAATTTTGTTATTGTTAAAAATATTTTTTTCTGTTGCCTTTTTATGTGTAATTAATTTTATTTTGGTTTTTATTTATTGGTTTAATTTTATTTGTCTACTTACTTTAATTAAATTCGTCTGCGGAAGAGGGAAGAATAAAGACGGGTGTGGTGAAGTCTATTTTTTTCCAACTCAAATCAACAGAAAAATGAATCGTATTTAATTGTTATATAAAAAGGGGCAGACCCCAGTAATTAAATAGATAAGTTTGAAAATGATATTTGGAAAAGGATAGAATCGAACTCTATAAGCAGGATTTAAAAGAAAATAGAAACATTCTATTCAAAAATGCAGCGATTTTTCATTCTTGTAGAAATAACTGGATATTAAATATGTCAGTTAAAAGAATGGACAATACAAGTAAGAATAATGGTGAAATAAATAGGCCATAAATGAAAATTCATTTAGGAATTTCTTCGTTACCAAACGTTATTAGGTGCATATGAAATTTGAACACGTGAAGGAATCACATTGTTAGCCACGCCTCTGACGTCATAAAAAGAGAATTCTCAATATATATATATATATATATATATATATATATATATATATATATATATGGAGAGTAGATAATATATATATATGGAGAGTAGATAATGCAGTGGATGTGTTATCGGCAGCTCCAGTAACTCTCGCTTCTCCTTTTTTATCCCTCAGTCCTCATTTCTAATGAGTGATGTTTCTTACAAAGAGTGAAGAAAAAGCTGCTTTCCAGGTTGTTAATACTTCATGAACAGTAGTCTTGGATGTCGGAAATTTTCTGTCTCTATGTCTATCCTTGCGGCCATGTCACTAGTAAGGGTGCTGGAGGTAAACGTTTTCATCTGGGCTGACGTTAACCGCCTGATAGTCAGGGACTCGAACCTTGGATTAACCACTAAGGAGGCTGTCCTATCAGCAGGCGCAAAGTACTGGGAATGCTTTATGTCCATTTGGTGAATGGATTATGGACCATGCAGTAGTCTCTGGTGGGACCTCTCGATGCCATACTAGTGGGTAATTGTTACGGCTTTACCTTATCATGTGCTACAAAAAATATTTTCCCGCCTTTCCTCTCTTACTTTCCCTCTCTGTTCTGCTCTAACCAAGTATGCTGACCTGTTCCACAAACCCCAAAATCCTCAACATGAAATATCTCAAAAAAGAAAACAGGAATAAACCTAGAACCCCATCCTCCTACGTAGACCCCTACTACCATATCTCCTTCTCCAACATCAGAGGCTACGTTCTAACCTTCCAGAGGTTGAAACCCAATTACAGGAGACGAAACCTGACATATTCTTTCTAAGCGAAACTGGAATAGGGCCGACCACCTCCCTAGATGAGTTCATAATTAAAGGATACTCTAACCTAACATCTAAATCTGACCCCCAAGATCGCCACGGGCATGAAATATGTGCCTACATTAAAGATGGCTTCCCATGTGACAGGGATATCTCTAGAGAAGACCCTAATCTACCTTATATGTGCTTCCGGGTTGCACTTGCTTACACCACCGCATTTATATTTGCCCTCTATTGCCCCCCACAACAGTGGAGTTACTATCTTTAAGAGTATATCAGAAAAAATTGACCACATCCTGTCTGCTCATCCCTCAGCTAACATTCACATTTGCGATGACTTCAATGTCCATAATGTGGAATCGCTGACCCACTCAAATAAGACTGATGATGAGGGGAGGTTCTGCCATGATTTTGCGATTGCATATGACCTCACTCAGATTGTCCGTGATCTCACCCGTGTGCCCGATAGTACCGGTCAGTTCGCAAGCCTCCTAGACCTTTTTCTATCCACTTCCCCTGAGCTATGCTCATGTTCCGTTCTATCTTCTCTGGGATCCTCCGACCATGCTGCCATCGCACACAGAAATCACTTTTTCCATAGCTACCAACGTAATAGATGCACTGAAACTAAAGCTGCTTTCAGAACCGCCAGCAACCACTGTAAAAGAGTAATAAAAAATGCAAGAGAACTATATGCGCAATCCGTTAAGTCCAAAGTAGCTGAGCAGCGGCTTGGTTCCCACCAGTTCTGGCAAATAGCAAATAGGATCTTGAACAGAAACGTGCGCTCTATCCCAACCATTATCAATGGACCAAAGGTCATCTCGACAGCATCCGACAAGGCCAAACTATTTGCACAAAAACTTTGCGGCAAATTCTACCCTGTGTGACGAAGGCCATCAACTCCCCATATTCCCTCCTATAACAGACAACACGCTATGCAACATACAAATATCTGTGCGTGAGGTCCCCAAGTAAATCAAGAACCTTGACTCCAGCAAAGCAACTGGTCCCGACGGTATTCCAATTATAGTGTTAAAAAAATTACAACCAGAACTTGCCCCCATACTTTCCAAACTGTTTAAGCGTTGCGTTAAGGAGAAGTGCTTTCCAACACCATGGAATACCTCATCAGTATGTCCTGTATTTTAGAATGCAGGTGTTAAGTAATCCCCCTCTCAGTACAGACCAATAAGTTTCCTGTGTGTCATGAGTAAGTTGCTGGAATCCACAATAAATAGAGAAGTAGTCAACCACCTTAGCAGAAATAACCTTCTTAGCGACACGCAATACGGTTTCCGCTCTGCTAGATCTACAGCAGATGTGCGAACGGTTATATCTCATAGGATTAGCGAATCTCTCGACAAAGGCTTCATTTCTAGGGCAATTGCTCTCGACATATCAAAGTCCTTCGATGAGGTTTGGCATAAAGGCCTACTACACAAGATTTCCAGCTACAGTATAACTGGAAATGTTTTCTCGATCATTAAGTCATTTCTCTTAGATAGGCTCATAAGAGTAGTTGTTGATGGGCAGAATCAGAGGCCCACAGTATTAATGCTGGAGTCCCGCAAGGGTCCATACTGGGCCCAACTCTCTTCCTGATCGACATCAATGATCTCACAAAACATATATTAAAATCTTTCGTTGACATCTATGCTGATGACACGACCATCTATGGCAACACATCAAAGGCCGTAAATGATGATGTTCTCTCTGATTCTCTCTCCTCTGATCTTGAGCGCGTGGTACAGTGGGGAAAGAGGTGGCTGGTTACCTTTAATGCGTCTAAGACCAAATCCTATCTCTACATCATAAACGCTCTGATCCCCATCTGGCATCAATTGAAATGGATGGCTCTCGTCTAAGGGAGGCCTCAGGATTTGATAAGCTCATGGGTTTGACCTTTACACCTGATCTTAAATGGAACACATACATCAAGTCTGTGGCCAAGGTCGCTGGGAAAATGGTGGGATCCTTCTACCGCTCCAGAAGATATCTCACAATTCTCTACCTATATAAGAGCCAAGTACGTTCAAAGATGGCGTACTGCTGCCACATCTGGGAGGGGGCTGCAAAAAACAGCCTATCCTGCCTTGACGGAGTACAAAATAGACTCCGTGACTTGGTGGGGGATGCCCTTTTCTCTACCCTGCAACCTCTTTCCCACGGAAGAGACGTAGCGAGCCTGTCATTGTTCTATCGTTATTTCCATGGCAGGTGCTCGTCTGAGCTCTATTCTCTGGTCCCGATTAGCTGAAACCACCGTCAATAATTTTCCCCACTCCCTATCTGTGCCTAAATCAAAACGTAGATACCATGAACAAAGCTTCTTTCCTAGAACAGCACGCCTGTGGAACTCTGTTCCGCT
>NC_136494.1:135619404-135626904 GCF_053919585.1 Euprymna scolopes | reverse complement strand
AGATCTGCAGCCTAAGAAACAGATTTGAAACGACTCCCCAAATCCAACAACAGTGCAATCTTGATATAAAGTGCTCTCTTGCTCTGCCAAGAACAAATTGAATTTAATTTGCGAGAATATGTTGCAAGACGCAAGCCAATGATTTCTGTAAAGAACAGAAAGCGCCGTCTGGACTTCGTCAGATGCAAAGAAGATCATGACTCTTCATATTGGTCCAAAGTGCTTTTTAGTGACGAAAGCAAGTTCAATAGGCTAGGCAGTGTGATGGTAGGCAGTACGTCCGTCGGAGAAAAGACGAAGAATTTAATCCTAGGTGCTCAGTTTCAACGCTGCAAAGTATGGGAGGTTTTGTTTTGGTGTTGAGCATTATTAGTACCAATGGTCCAGGGCCTATAGTTCGCTTGCAAGGTCAAATTAATTCGACCAAGTACATTAATATGTTGACTGAGCATTTTCTTCCCTACTTTGGTCAGAATTTGGATGATTATCCCATCTTCATGCAAGATAATGCTTCCATTCACACAGCTGACAATGTCAAGAGGTTACTGGAAGAGCATGATATTCTGTGTTTGGATTGGCCTGCACAATCTCCAGATCTCAATCCTATCGAAAACGTATGGCATTACATCAAACAACAGCTACGCAATGATAAAATTTCAAATTTGGAAGAACTTTGGACAAACCGCCTTTTTTTTTGGGGGGGGGAATAATTCTCCCAAATTTAATCGTGATAATCGGCGTCCCCACCCGCAAACGCGAAAGAAAAAATCGGAGGTTCAGTGTCGGTAGGAGAGAATTAGAATTGTTTATCACGCGTGCGTACAAACTTGGCAGTCAGTGATCTATAAAAGTACCTGTTTCCACAAAATTAGAATGCAATTTTCTTAATCCCCATAGGCGAAGATTCTTATAAGTTGTCATTTTAGAGAAAATTGTGGAGGTGGAGCTAATGTAAAAATTAAACCCGCTCCAAAATTTTTTTTCCCCAATCGCTTGTGCCACCTGTGGGAAAACTGTATTTTCCCTACATGTAAAACGGAACTTGCGTCTATGTCTGTTCTCTGCCACTATTTCTCTTATTATTGTTGATGTATAGCAATATGTAACTATTTCAATTATACGAAATAGAGTTTCATTTTGGCAAAAACTTCGAAATAAGCTCTCGAGTTGTATAAACCTGATAGAAAAATAATCACCCCCCATATATATATATATATATATATATATATATATATATATATATATATATATATATATATATATATATATATATATTAGGCACCGCCAAAAATGGCCGCAAAATCAAGTTGTTGTTGTTTTTTAAAACTAAATTACATTTATTAAAATCCATTATTTCTGAGTAACTTTTTTTTTTCCAGAAAGATAAAACCCTGAATTTTATCATATAGAAAACAGAATAATGTAAAACTTTTTCTACTATTTTTAATTAAATTTTAAATGTTAAATTTTCCCAAAAAGTTAACAATTGACATTTTTTGTCTTGCACAAAAAACGTAAATAAATATTTAAAAAAAAAAGGTTTTTGAAATAATTAATTTATTTATTTATTGTCTAACTAAGATTTAGGATGATTTTCTAAGAGAATATGCAAAAATATTATAATATAAGTACCTGAATTTCAAATAATTCCACTTATTCATATAGCTAACCAGATTTCGCGTCGATTTCGCGACTCTGTTTACGTTTGTGTCTGATAAGGAGAAAACTATGGAAGACCAAACAGGCCAAAAAAACTTATTTTTCAGTGACGAAAATTTCAATGTATTATTAAGCTGAGGCTGGCCAGTACCAGATGGGTGACCATTTGTATGAGTTTGGTTTTTAATGTGTATGTGTGTGGGGGCCAGACTCCCCAAAATGGGGTGGGGGCAATTTAAAGCAGAATAAAAAAAAAATTATTTCAGCGCGTTTGGTCCACCGTAGTCGAAAGGCGGCAAACGTTTTCAAACGGGATCGAAAAAAATTATGCTATTTTTAACACAAAGGGCACAATATTTATCGAATTTTTTTTTTGTATCGATTATTCAAAGCATGCCCTGTTTAATAATGGTCATGCATTATTCGGCTCGCTAAAAAAAAATTGTTAATTTATTTATCAAAAATTTTAAAATGGCTTTTTTCGTATAAATATTAAAAAAATTTTTTTTTTGTTTTGCTTAACTTAAATTAATTATTTTACTTAACATATTCACCGAATTTCACACTTCAAAACTCAAAAGCGGGATAATTAAACACAATCGAAGTTCTGATATTCAGACGTCAAAATAAGGTATGCAAACAATTTTTTTTTTTTTTTTTTTTTAAATCTATAATTCTGTCCCTTACAACAACACAATATGTTTTGTTCAGTTTCAGATGATTATTTTAAGCATATTTGTTCCCACTTCAAAACAAGGGGGGTTTTGTAAGCAAAAAAAAATATATATATAAATATCGTTTATGAAAAATAAGTACACTGTTATAAAGTTCATTCTTCTCCTAATAATCGCTGAAAATTTCGTATTGATCGGATAATTACCTGATTTTTGGTAGATTTTTAAAAAGACGGTCCGTCAAAAAGTACTGACCTGCCCCCCCAGTTTTGGCGGTGCCTAATATATATATATGTATATATACACACGCACGCACACACAGACGCATACACACATAAAACACTGTCGTATTAAAAAAACCCTAATGTAAAAAAAAAGTAAAAATAAAAAAAAACTTGTGTATTTTGGATGAAGGCATTTAACAGATTCTACTTACGTGGTTATTGAGATACGAAATGCAAATTTTATAATAGGTCGCTTGTATAATTGCATTTAGAAAAAAAAAAAAAATCTAAGCAAAAAAATAAGCCAAAAATTAAAAGTAAAAAATGTTTTAGAAAAAAAAAATGATTGCATTCAAAAATAACTAAAAGTAGCAGATAACCGTTTTGGCAAGTGCACTCTTCTACCTACCCGGAATAGTTTTTCGTTTCAGTTTATTTAAATACTTTTATTAGGTTCGAAAAACAATAACCGTTATTTATGTTTTTAACGGAGACATAAGATTGTTCGCTTAGGAAATGGAAAAAAAAATTATTTATCTGATAAATCACCTATTTTTGGGATAATAAATGATGCTAAATATTTTACTTATTTTCATTGTTGAATTCTCGTACTTTTGTTGCGATTGTGAAGAAAACATGAGACCGTTTTCTGTAACGAACTGTAACGAATTATTTTTATTTGTTAATCACCGATTTTTTAGATAATAAATGATACTAAATATTTGAATGATTTGCATCGTCGGATACTCTGTTTTTATTGTTATTTTTTTCAAACTTAATGTATTCTATGCGATTCTGTCAGTATTTTCATTTTTCACCGCTGTTATAATTCCTTACAGAGGATTTAATTTATTTTGGCTAGTAACTGCGTCGCAATATGGAAATTGCAGGCCGCATAGTCAAGGGGAGGGTGGAGGGTATAAACTTGAATTGGAAGCGAGAAACGCATTCAACTTTTGCCGTAAATAAGTGATAATCCTGAGAAACTAAGTGTACGAAACAGGTGCCGTAAATTAGTAGCAGTACTGAGATAATAAGGTTATGTATACGACCGAGACGTCGGCGGCGTAGTTGGGGTTATGCAAAAAATGTAATAATTTTTTTTTTTAACATTTTCACCCCAAACAAGGCACATCGCCACTTTGATGTAAGGGGCTACTATCAAGGATATAAGCTACAGGGGTACTATGTAGGGAGTTGGGCAGCAAGATGTCGATTCACGTTACACTTGAACTTCTGCATGTCAGAACAGTTGGGGAAGCAGGGTCCCGGAAAGGAGTTCCAAAGTCTAGCGGTTCTGGGGAAGAAACTGCTGGAGTAGAAGGCTCTCTTACATCTAGGGATCTCTACTGTGAAAGGGTGGGATTTAGCTGCTTGTCGGGTCTGTCAGGGGTATTTACGTCGAAGGGATACAAGTGCTTGCAGTTCGTCAATGCATTCACCTTTAAAGTACTTGTAGAATATGCAGAGAGATGCAGCATTTCATCGATGGGACAGAGGCTGAAGCTTAGATGACAGTTCAGGACCTATTAAGTTGGCGACTCTCTTTTGGACCTTGTCCAGGAGTGAGAGACTAGTAGCAGATACATCAGCCCAAATATGGCAACAATACTCCATACATGGGCAAATGGTGGCCTTATAGAGGTACAGGATTCTTTCGGGCGTTGGTAGCTTTCTAGCACGGTAGAGAAAACCCACCTTCTTCGCAGTGGTCCTGGCAATACTCTCAATGTAATTGTTCCAACTCATGTTTCCTGTGAACGTTAGGCCGAGGAGTTTAAAAGATGTACTTTCAGATAAGGAGTCTTTGGCCATTGCTATTGGTGGTAGAGAAGATTTCTTGTAATTATTGAAGGAAACAAGTTTAGCTTTGGCAGCATTGAATGTGACCATCCATTTTTGTCCCCATTCCACTACAGATCGGATGTCTAGTGTTTCTGCCATTTCTTTAGATATGTGTTCATTTGTTTTCCTGTTGTGTCTGTTATAGAGCGTGGTGTCATCAGCATATATACCCATCTCACAAACAATTTTGTCAGGGAGATAATTTATGAATATTAGGAATAACAGAGATCCAAGGATAGACCCCTGAGGCACTCTCGCATTTATATCATATTGCTTAGATGTACGACCGTCGAGGACAACCTGGATTTTTCTCTTATATAAGAAGGATTTAATTATGTTAAGTATTTTTCCAGTGATAACGTATGATCTGATTTTCCTGAGAAAACCTTCATGACATACTCTGTCAAAAACCTTAGATATATATATAGAGCTATCGCTCTACCCTCCCCTGCATTTTCCAGTGAATGGTATATACGTTCAGATTACAGTTAGGATGTCTGCTGTCGAACGGGCCTGCCTAAATCCATATTGTTAGTCGGTCAAAAGTTTAGTATCTGTAAGGTGATGAACCAGAGCCTGGTTTATTTTGGACTCAAATATTTTGGCAAAAAGTGGGAGGAGGCTAATGGAGCTATAATTTACTGGGTATGTTCTTTCGTCAGAAATCTTGAAAACTGGTACCACAGAAGCAGTTTTCCAGCAGGCAGCAAAGCAAGATTCATTAAGGCATTTGGTGAAACGCTTGGAGAGAACTGGAGCTACTTCGGCGGAGCACTTTTTTAATAGCATAGCCGGGATGAAATCAGGTCCACATGCTTTTGAAGTGTCAAGATTTTTTATGATGGCAAGCAGCTGAGAAGGGGTGATTTTCAGATCGTCTAGTGTGGCGTCTGTCCACAAAGGAAAGTCAGGGAGTAGGTGGTTAGCAAGGTCCAGTGTGGAGTTGGAGGCAAACCGACTGGCAAGCACGTTAGCCTTCTCGGTTGCTGAGCAAACAAGCTCATGATTGTTGGATAGTGGGGTAATTTTTGATTGCCCATTATTTACTAGTGTTGTAGATTTTCAAGAAATCACGGGTTCCTAATTTCTGTGCTTCGATGCGTTTTTTGGTTGTTTCAGTAAATTCTCTCTTAGCTGTCGCTATTTCTTTCTTACAGTTACTCCTGGCTTCTATATACTTCTGTCTGTTTGAACTGGACTTATGTCAGTTAAATCTGTGGTATGCATGTTGCTTTTGCGCAATGGCAGCTGTACAAGTAGAAGTAAACCATTGGGGAGAGTGGGGCTTGCTGTAAAATTTCCGCGCGGGAACATGTGCTTCAATTGCCGTTTTGAACCATTCAGTGGTCTCCTTGGCGCATTGTTTAGCAGGAAGTGAAAAGATATTTCGCCATGGGGCCTCTCTGAGGAGATCCCTGATTGCTTCCCAGCCAGCCTTTTTATAATATCTCGTTGTTTTGAGCAGTGGCTCTTCGGTTTTGGCTCTGAAAGTTTAGGGCGATTTCAACCATTATCACTGCATGATCGGCGTTCCCGAGTGGGCTGTGGGCATTCGTTACACGATCATCGGGAACTGTGGTCAGAAACAGATCTAGAAGTGAAGCGTGTTGTTCTTGCTGGTCTGGGAAACGGGTTGGAAACGTAACCATTTGTGATAGGAATAGGATATAGAGAAGCTATGTGTTGCGGTACCAGTTTTGCACCGATTTTCCCAAGCTAAAGTCCAAATATAAAGTTTCACATCGGTTCGAGTACCCTATGTGTTAAGTTTCATGTTAGTAGACCAAAAACTGACTGAGGAGTTTAGTAGGCAAACATTTTTTAAACACACACACACATACACACACACACGCACACACACACGCACATATATATATATATATGCATATATGAATATATATAGAAAGAACTTTGTGTTTACTATAACTTTTTATGTAAATATTACGCAAGTATAAATCATGTAGAATTTCTGCATGAATATAATTACACGTAATAGTTAACTAAAGATGATCATCCTATAAGACAAATTAAAAAAACTAATAGGGAATTAATTACAATGAATATTTAAAAGACTATGCAAATGAGCCAGATCTTTCGCAGATCAATGCAATGCCACGATCATATCTAACAAAGTTCATATTTTTTTTCCCCAAAGGGGCTACTATTTGGAAGCATGTCTAGAATAGATTAGCAAGCCCAAATGATGTTGTGTTATATTACATTTCAACTTCTGTATATCAGTAAAATCAGGGAAGCAGGTAGCAGGAAGGGAATTCCAAAGTCTAACTGTTCGAAGGAAGTGGCATTTCGGGACCTCAACAGTAAAGGGGTGTGACTTTGCTGCTAATCGGGTTTGTCGGAGATATGTAAAACAGGCACAGAGATGCAGCAATGCGGCGATGGGACAGGGGTTGAAGCTTAGTTGATAGTGAGACCTATTAGATTTAAGACTCTTTTGTGGACCCTATCCAAGAGGAAGAGACTAGAGGTAGATGTACCAGCCCAGATGTGGCAACAAAACTCCACAAATGGGCGAACGATTACCTTGTAGAGGTACAGGATACTCTCAGATTTGAGTCGTCTCCCAGCACGATAGAGGGAATCCAAATTATTTGCAGCAACCTTCGCAATGTCCTCTATGTATTTGTTTCAGTTCATATTATTTATGATTCTTTATTATTGCATTTTCACGCCAAACAATAAACAGTGCCACTTTGATGTAGGGGGGGCTACTATCTGGAACATAATTTACAGGCATACTATGTAGGGAGTTGAGTAGCAAGATGCCTGTTTACATTACACTTGGACTTCTGAATGTCAGTACAGTCAGGGAAGCAAGGACCTGGAAGGGAATTCCAAAGTATAGCAATCTGAGAGAAGAAAATATTAGAGTAGAAGGCTTCCTTCATATCTAGGGATCTCTACTGTGTAGGGATGGGATTTTGCAGCTTCTCGGAGATATTTACATCGAGGGTGTACAAGGGTTTGTAGTTCGTCGGAGCATGTAACATTTTTTATAAAATAAAAAAATCAGTTCATTTATAAAAACATAATACAGCATTATTCGGTTTTCTAAAATTTTTAAATTTAAACTTACG
>NC_136494.1:135599404-135614404 GCF_053919585.1 Euprymna scolopes | reverse complement strand
CGAAACTTCAGACGACAAATAACGAAAAATGGGCTAAAAACATTAATATCTTAACCTTCAACTGGGCACTTTTATACGGGTGGGGGTTGCTTTTTTCGCCAATATTTTCGAAAGTCGCTATCTCCTTTCGAGTGTCTAGCCTTAATTTAAACCTACGTCACTTCTGGTTTGGCGGTGGTCGTAACAGCAAAGGCGTCAAGTCTTTTTTCCCTCTCTTTTCCTCCTTTGCGTTACGGGTTCGAGCCTGCCTTCCTACTACCACTTTTATTTTTGCTCAACACACACCTCCAAACATCCGAGCAACGCCGGGCTGAAATGCTAATATATATATATATATATATATATATATATATATATATATATATATATATATATATATATATATATATATATATTCCAAACGAATGAAAGTTAGTATTTTATTACTATAACCAGCTTGAGGCGATGCTGAATGTAAAGTTTATAATTGTACTATTTGCAGTTCTGCCTTCTTGTTATATAATACATAAGAAACCCAATGTGTTATTGATATTAAGTTTTAAATTTTCTTTTCCATCTCTCTCGTCTTTTTCTATCTTTTTCTCTTCTTCCTTTATTTAAATCTCTCTTGCTTTCATGCCTGCTTGAAATAATTTAAACATTCAGCCCATGAGCCATTTATCAGTTGTTTTAATAATGTCATGCCCTTTAGTTTTATGCTGCTACAGAGTGCCTCACAAGACATAAGACATTTTCAACTTAAACGATGGTCCCTTACGTTACTATCAAATAAGGGAGATAATTCGTTTCTCTAAACAGCAGAGTTCTCTACCAGGAAATTTAATGGAGCTAATTAACAAGTACTTATGTAACTGTAAGAAATAGAAAACAGCTGTTGGTGAGAGAAATATTGTTAAAACAGAAACAAAAACGCATATGTTAAAATGAAGCGTTTAATGCGTTTTCTCCGAGACGCTGCACAGCGATATAGACCGTTTAAACAGACACCAGCCACCCTTTGGATGATTTCAAACAGAGATTATTTCAAGCATCTGTTAAAATAAGTTTTTATGAATTTTATGTCTGTGAACTCTCTCTTTCGCTATTAAAATTAATGTAAAAGTGACCCCCCCCAAAAAAAACACAAGCAAAAAAAAAAAACAAAAAAAAAAAACAAACAAAAAAAAACAAACAAAACAAAAAAAAAACATCGAACGATAAAACCATTACGTATGAATCTGGACTTTTTTTTTATTAAAAGGTCATCTGTTTAGTTAAATTAAGTCAAACGTATTGGCTTTAAGTAAGGCAACATCTTCCTTGGATTATTGTATTTACGTCAATCTTGTTGCCAGGTTAATCTTTGAAGGTCGTTCCAAACGCAAGGCCTCCTATTTTTTAAACCAAAACATTAAAATGTTAAAGAGATACGAAGACGGCAGTAGTGCCATTAAAATGAGCAACCTTTTGTGCTCCAGAATTTCCTAATATCAGCCTCTTTTGATGACCCGGTTGTAAAACTCAGAGCGCGCCTTATCACCCACATCTCTGCCACCACTCTGAAGTTGACGAACCCACCCCCTAACTGTGCCGACTGTGCAGACTTTGCCGAAACAATCATACAACTTATGTTACGGTTTAGTTAGGTTTAGGTTAAAAAACAGTTCGGTACAAATTCTGTAGAAGCACTCATTAAAAAATCATTTCTGTTCCTTCGTACATGCTATTAATTGTTCTGAAGATTCAGCATTATTTTGTGGAGACGCATTTGGTAAAACGCATATTTTTATTTTGAAGATACGGTGCTTGTGACACTATGTTACGGCGTTATTTTCTAAATAGTATTTTCAAGTTAAATACAATTTTTACAATATTTTTGTTTATTAAATTCTTAGGTGAAAGTATAGAGAGATACGAAACACACTCTCCTCGCTATGTTAAGAATGGTATTTATACGATAACGTTATTATTTCAGTGCGGGAACATAGGTGCACTAGTACCAAAGATACAAATTATTTGCAAAATATCTTCGAAAATTTTTCAATTTTATGCCCCATACGAAGATTAAAATCAACAGATAATGCTACCTAAGCTTATGTCTAGAATCCTCATTCCTGTTTTGTTAAAAATCCATGACACGATTTTATTATAAAAACGTCTAAAAATGAAAACCGACACCCTACAGAAAACAACACTACAGCTTTATTTTAAAACTTTTATTGAAAAAATCAATTTAGGTAGCTTTATTATGTAGTAGAGCTGACATCTATTCAATGTAGTCGCCTTCAGCCTCAATCACTACCTGGATACGGGTCCGAAACTGGAAGCATGTAGAAATGTAACTTCAGATGGAAGAAATTTAAATTAATATGTTAGAAATTTATATTAAATATGGCTGGAATTTATATTAATACTAGTCTGGGTGCCCGGCGTTGCCTGGGTGTTTGTAGGTGTGTGTTGTACAAAAAAAAAAATTGCAGTAAGCAGGCAGGCTCGAACCCGTACCGCGAAAAAGGAAAAGAACGTGGAAAAAAAACGTGACGCGTTAGCTGTTGCGCTCATCGCAACCTAAGCGTAGGTTTAAAGTAAAGCTAGTCAATCGAACCGAGGGGATGATTTTCGAAAGCGACCTCCTCCTTGTAGAAAAGTTCCCAGTTGAGGGTGAATGAATGAAATTTTTTTAGCCAATTTTTCGATATTTGTCGTAAAAATGGTCGAGCTTCAAAATGACATGAGTATCGTGAAAATCCGTCGCCTTTATCCAAGGTTTTTGCGAGACAAGCAAACAAACATACATACATTTAAAAAGACGAGATCATACGGTATCACTGGTAGAATACTTCACATAATTAAATCCTTCTTAGATAAGAGAAAATCCAGGTTGTCCCCGACGGTCGTACATCTAAACAGTGTGATATAAATGCGGGAGTGCCTCAGGGGTCTATTCTTGGACCTCTATTGTTCCTAATATCTATTAATGACCTCCCCAACAAAATTGCCTCTGAGATGGGTATATATGCTGATGACACCACACTCTATAACAGGCATGACAGGAAAACAAATGATCATATATCTAAAGAAATGGCAAAAACACTAGAGGACGACCTCCAATTTGTAGTGGAATCGGGACAAAAATGGATGGTCACATTCAATGCTGCCAAGACTAAACTGGTTTCCTTCAATAATTACAAGAAACCTTCTCTGTCACCAATAGCAATGGCCAGTGACTCTCTGTCTGAGAGTATATTTTTCAAACCGCTTGGCCTAACGTTCACAGGAAACATGAGCTGGAACAATTACATTGAAAACATTGCCAGGGCCGCTGCCAAAAAGGTAGGCTCTCTCTACCGTGCTAACGCACGAAAGTATCCTGTACCTCTGTAAGGCCACCATTCGCCCATGTATGGAGGAGTGTTGTCCCATTTAGGCTGGTGCATCTGCTGCTAGTCTCTCGCTCCTAGACAAGGTTCAAAAGAGAGTCGTCAATCTGATAGGTCATAAACTGGCATCTAAACTTCAGCCTCTGTCCCATCGACGAAACGTTGCATCCCTCTGCCTGTTCTAAAAGTATTTTAACTGTGAATGCTCTGACGAACTGCAGACACTTGTGCCCCCACGACGTAGACACCATCGACAAACCCGACAGGCAGCTAAATCCAACCCCACACAGTAGAGATTCCTAGATGTAAAAGATCTTTTTACTCCAGTAGTTTCTTCCCCAGAACCGCGAGACTCTGGAATTCCATTCCAGGTCCCTGCTTCCCTAACTGTACTGACATGCAGAAGTTCAAGTGTAACGTGAACCGACATCTTGCTGTCCAAATCCCAACATAGTGCCCCAGTAGTTGCTTCCCCTGATAGTAGCCCCTACACCAAAGTGGCGATGTGCCTTGTTTGGGGTGAAAATGTAATTTTAAAAAAAATTATTAATATGGTAAATTTTGTATTAATATATTATTAATATTGTACAAATGTGTATTAATATGGTAGACACGTGTTTTAATAAATGTTATTTTTTTTAAATGTATTTTTTTTATTTGTAGAGATAAGCCTAGGCAATGTGGTGATTTACAAGAATAATTTCCTCTGCTTCATCGATACAATTACCTGGACTCTTATCGTTCCACGTTCATCACAAGTCACCGTCGTCTACGATGAAGCAAGATCAACGTGTAAGTACATTTTCCCCATATATATATATATATATATATATATATATATATATATATATATATATATATATATATATATATATATATATAGTAAGTTATAAAATATATACGGTGATTAAGCTACAATTCATCAGGTTTATATATATATATATATATATATATATATATATATAGTAAGTTGTAAAAATATATGAAAATTAAACTACACAGAGGGCATTCTAACCTGACGATTCTCTACAACAATTATGAAACACGGAAGATTCGGTGCAGCTTAATTGCCAGGTATATTTTCATAACTTACTACTTATCTCTACCCGCGTATCAAGCACTATTGAAATAAATACTGAAAATTGATACCTAAAAAATATCCGTATATAATATTTTATGTAGATACATGAAATACGCACACACACACACACACACACACACACACACACACACACACACACACACACACACACACACACACACACATTATAAATAATAAAACAGCAACCTTACCCGTTATAGGTAAATTAGTAAATTGTGATGAATTAATTACATACTAAGAATCGTTTATAATAGTTGCCGTAAAACATACAAACTAGACCAAACCAAATATAACTAAACCAGACCAAACCATTGTTCGTCATGTTTATTTATATTTCCTCTCGATCTATACATTTGCTGTCAAAGAAACCAGAAACACCATCTATTAACGAATTGGATAGTTTGAGTTTTTGGAACAAATTGTCAAATCAGATTAAGAGCAATCGCGTCGGCAATTGTTAGCTCTGATATGAAACATTTAATAGTATTTTATCTGCATCTTCAGGCAAGAGAACATGCTTAACACTTTCCATGCAAGGCGAATGAACGATGGGGGGGGGGGCAAAGGATAGTTTTATGGCTAGCTCCCAAAAGGCTTCAACAGAATACATGACTCACCTGATAAGTATGTGTGCAAACGAGACATGAGGTCAGATGGCTAGAAATTGCAGTCACTGGATAAGAATTGTAAAGGCATGTATTAAGAGGAATAAACAGAGGAAAGACATCAGAGGGTTGCAACGGAGGGCTGCAACAAACCTTTCGCAACCAGTCACCACCTACATCTGTGGAAATTGCAACAGAGCCTGTCTATTTAGAATGGATTTGTGCAATCACAGCAAACGTTGTAAATTATCAACAGACAAATCTGAGGCGTAAAACACCGTTATCTCTTGAGACAGACGAATGCAAAAAAAAAAAAATCCCCCCCAAAACTATTTTATTATTAGTGTACACTAAATATAAAAAACCACATGAAAAGAAATGTTCAAAACGAGCCATGATAAATAATGATAAATAATGATATATAATGATATATAATGATAAATAATGATATATATATATATATATATTTATATGTATATATAATAAATAATGATATATATATATATATATATATATATATATCATTATTTATATATATATATATATTTCATTATTTATTATATATACATATATATATGCATATATATATTTCATTATTTATTATATATATATATGTATATATATGTATATATATATATATATATATACATATATATATGCTTCCATATATATATATATAGTTACTCCTCTGCCATGTTCTTCTGTTTATAACATTCCATATTAACAGGCTAATCTCTTGAAGGATATGGCTTTTCACTACGCCCCGACGACCATTCTTTATAGAAAAGCTGTAGTTTTTAAATGGAAATCGCTGCAGAAAAGACGTGAAGCCACTTGATGTAAGTAGTTAACAAGAACGGAAGTTGATTATCGAACAGACAGTTAATGCGTATAGACTTTAGTCTTGAAAATATCAAGGTTGTAGGACGAAAACAGTCAAGAATAAGAGAATGTCACAAGGCCTGAGTCTTTGGAAAGAAGCTACTGAAATAGAAAACTGTACTATAATGACGTATCGAAACAGCGAATTGACAAAAACCATTAGACCAATGAATCAAACGATCTGGACCAAAAGAAACAAAGAATAGATCAAACAATTCTGAAGAGCACAAGTGATAACAAAATTGACAAAAAAAAGAAAGAAAAAAAAGACAAACTAGTAAAATCACGTCTGCGAGAGAACATGTTTAGAGCGATAGAGAGACGCGATTTTAACAAACGTTAATGAGTCTATTTTATGAACTCCAAGAAAGATTTTATGAGAAAGAAAGGCCAAGAAGTTTTAGTGTTTATTTCCCATCAAGAGTAGAGCTAGCCATAAGAATCTCAGAAAGAAAGAAAAGATACGCCTCCGATTGAAAGATATAGCATAACAGAGTGATAAAATAAACCAGTCGTAGATGCCACCCCTTAAGTTACTAACTCCTCTACGAAATGTAAATGTAAATTAATAATATATTAAATAAATCAACTTTATATAATACTAGCAGGGAGACCCGACGTTGCCCGGGATCTAGATTTATATAAAAACAAAAAAATTGATGAAAGGCCAAGTATAATTGGTTATATGCGATTGGAGCAAAACTGAATACGAGAAAAGCATTACCTTAAAATAAAGGACGATGTACACGAAGAATTCCGAACTGCATTTCATTTGAAATCTAGTAGAAAACTAGAATAATCAATTTAGAAAACTAGAATAATAAATTTAGAAAACTAGAATAATCAATTTAGAAAACTAGAATAATAAATTTAGAAAACTAGAATAATAAATTTAGAAAACTAGAATAATAAATTTAGAAAACTAGAATAATAAATTTAGAAAACTAGAATGATAAATTTAGAAAACTAGAATGATAAATTTAGAAAACTAGAATAATAAATTTAGAAAACTAGAATAATAAATTTAGAAAACTAGAATAATAAATTTAGAAAACTAGAATAATCAATTTAGAAAACTAGAATGATAAATTTAGAAAACTAGAATAATAAATTTAGAAAACTAGAATGATAAATTTAGAAAACTAGAATAATAAATTTAGAAAACTAGAATAATAAATATAGAAAACTAGAATAATAAATTTAGAAAACTAGAATAATAAATTTAGAAAACTAGAATAATAAATTTAGAAAACTAGAATAATAAATTTAGAAAACTAGAATGATAAATTTAGAAAACTAGAATAATAAATTTAGAAAACTAGAATAATAAATTTAGAAAACTAGAATAATAAATTTAGAAAACTAGAATAATCAATTTAGAAAACTAGAATGATAAATTTAGAAAACTAGAATAATAAATTTAGAAAACTAGAATAATAAATTTAGAAAACTAGAATAATAAATTTAGAAAACTAGAATGATAAATTTAGAAAACTAGAATGATAAATTTAGAAAACTAGAATGATAAATTTAGAAAACTAGAATGATAAATTTAGAAAACTAGAATAATAAATTTAGAAAACTAGAATAATAAATTTAGAAAACTAGAATAATAAATTTAGAAAACTAGAATGATAAATTTAGAAAACTAGAATGATAAATTTAGAAAACTAGAATAATAAATTTAGAAAACTAGAATGATAAATTTAGAAAACTAGAATGAAAAATTTAGAAAACTAGAATGATAAATTTAGAAAACTAGAATAATAAATTTAGAAAACTAGAATAATAAATTTAGAAAACTAGAATAATAAATTTAGAAAACTAGAATGATAAATTTAGAAAACTAGAATGATAAATTTAGAAAACTAGAATGATAAATTTAGAAAACTAGAATGATAAATTTAGAAAACTAGAATGATAAATTTAGAAAACTAGAATAATAAATTTAGAAAACTAGAATAATAAATTTAGAAAACTAGAATAATAAATTTAGAAAACTAGAATAATAAATTTAGAAAACTAGAATAATAAATTTAGAAAACTAGAATGATAAATTTAGAAAACTAGAATAATAAATTTAGAAAACTAGAATGATAAATTTAGAAAACTAGAATAATAAATTTAGAAAACTAGAATAATAAATTTAGAAAACTAGAATAATAAATTTAGAAAACTAGAATGATAAATTTAGAAAACTAGAATAATAAATTTAGAAAACTAGAATGATAAATTTAGAAAACTAGAATAATAAATTTAGAAAACTAGAATAATAAATTTAGAAAACTAGAATAATAAATTTAGAAAACTAGAATGATAAATTTAGAAAACTAGAATGATAAATTTAGAAAACTAAAATGATAAATTTAGAAAACTAGAATGATAAATTTAGAAAACTAGAATAATAAATTTAGAAAACTAGAATGATAAATTTAGAAAACTAGAATGATAAATTTAGAAAACTAGAATAATAAATTTAGAAAACTAGAATAATAAATTTAGAAAACTAGAATGATAAATTTAGAAAACTAGAATGATAAATTTAGAAAACTAGAATGATAAATTTAGAAAACTAGAATGATAAATTTAGAAAACTAGAATGATAAATTTAGAAAACTAGAATGATAAATTTAGAAAACTAGAATGATAAATTTAGAAAACTAGAATAATAAATTTAGAAAACTAGAATGATAAATTTAGAAAACTAGAATGATAAATTTAGAAAACTAGAATGATAAATTTAGAAAACTAGAATGATAAATTTAGAAAAATATTCTACGGAAGAACGATGTAAATAATTGTAAATCATTATTTTAAAATGTATTTAACCATATTATGAACACATGTTTGTTTTTTATAGAATTTTGTCAGAACTAAACCAGGTTTGCTCTTTTGCAGGTTATGGCTGCAATCATGGGTGCCATAAATTACGGACGGACACCATCAGTTGCTGGGGATTAAGCTTAGATATGTGCCAAACGCGTAAGTAAATATAAATACATCTTATTATTGATTTTATAATCGAAAAATACTAGTAGAATATATTTATATTTAAATCACCAAGTTATGAATTTTATCGTCTTGTCGGATTTTAAAAGATAGAAATACGTCAATACGTGATTTAGTTTTGCCCATTTTTCGTTTTTGGTCCTTCAAATATGTTATTAAACAAATTAAAGAGAAGTTATCGTGTGCAATTACACTGAGTGCTCTCCCTTGAATAAAAAAAGTAACTATGTATCCGAAGAGGTAGGAAGTCCAACAAATTAATTGTTTTTTTTTTAATCCCTGATTTTAAAGCGATTTGACCTATATTTACATGACAAAAAATTAATTAGATTCTCAGCATTTTTAAAAATAGTTTAATGGGTGCTTGTGTTATTTAGTGATGTTTCAAACCAACATATTCTAGGTGAAAACATTATGACGGACTTACGTGTTACATCAACATCAATATACATTCCAACACTTACGTAAATGATCCAGTAGAAAAGTAGTTTAAAGTAAAAATAGAATTTAGAGAATTATCGAGTTTTATCGTGTGTTTTAAGAAGAGTTGTACGACCCATTCAGTATGATAAACTGACTTATATCCTTTCACTTAAATTGACTTGAATTAAGGGTCCGCCATTTTTAAATACAAAATATCAAAATCCTATTGTGGATGATTACCGGATCATTTTTCGCAATTTATACTAATTTCAACATGACATGTAAGTACGTAATAATATTTTCACCTGAAATGCGTTGGTTTAAAACATCACTAATCTACACAAACACTATCTAAAGACCTTCTAATCGGGATATACTTTACGAAATGAAATTTTTTCAAAGCTTATAACTTGAATTTAATGTCTATCTTTACATAATTTATTCCACAGAAATATGTTTTGAATTACATTAAATCATTAGAGTGCATTTTCTAAATACACGAAAATTCAAATATTTTTTCGATAAAATAATGTTTACTTTCTTAAATTAAAAAAAGGTTCGTTTGTTTAGTTAGAAAATTGAACGTAGTTGAAAACTAAAACCTTTCGATAATTATATCAATACATTTATTGGCTGATTTATAAACGTGAAAGTTGACATCTTCAAATTAATTTTAATTTAAAATACTCAATTAGAAAAAAATATTCAACATTTAAATTCGTATTATTTGGATCATTCGGAATGTTGTTCTCATTTTGAGTGTTATTCGCAAAACGGTCGATGAAACCTCTGACCTTCTTCAAGTGTATTTTGTCGAACTCCGAAATTTTTCTGTCGAACTAGGGTATCTACAAAGAATTTTCAAAGGAATCCTTTATTAAATCCAGGACTAAATTGTTCTCGTTCCGTCAGCCATGACTGCGTTGAATTTTCGAGCCTCAATGCCGGCGACACTCAAAATAAGATTACGAATTACTTAGGAGTTGGAGTTTGAAAATAAATATTCCCAGAATATATACTCCTTATTCTTTTCTATACTGTTTTATATAATGTTATCTCCCAACCTGAACAACGCCGGGTGACCTTGCCAGTATATGCGTATCTAATAATTCATATTCAAATCTATTTGGGTACGTTCTTTTTAACGTTAACTGTATTTTAGTTAGATTAATTAGCACCATCTTCTCATAAGTATGATTTTTTTTCCAGATCAAGGTGAATATAATTTGATTAAAATTTGTTAAATTCTATAAAATTCAATCGATATAAATCACAGACTGTTTTATTTTTTCCATTTTTATTTTTAAGAGAACAACGGTTCTGCCTGTTCCAGCTCTTGTGCTCATCGTTGTTTCGGTCCGACCAGTAGCCAATGCTGTCATAAAGAATGTGCTGGAGGATGTACTGGTTCAACTGCCGAAGATTGCTACGTATGTATTTCCATACTCTTTGCTTATAATTCGTCATCATTATACATCAATAGCATCATGATAACGTCGTATTTCTGTCTGTTTGTTCACAATTTGGTTAATCTATAGATCTATAAAAGTGAAATTGTCTCCGCGCGCGCGCGTGTGTGTGAGTCTGTGTGTGTACATTTCCCTACCAAACAACTCGGTCAATTTTCAGTCTACAGACTCGAGATTTTTCATAAGGGGTATTGAGATTTGGGAAAATATTTTTAATTGGTTTTCGGCCAGAAATTTAGCTGTTAAGCGGACAAAGTTCGACGATTTGACCAGTGAAAACTCCTCCACCAATTTTGGGTCTAAACACTTGAAATTTTAGATGTAGGTTACTTGGACATGGACCAAACTTTTTATTTTGATTTGAGCCCAAAACAATAAATAACAATAAAAGTTAAGGGCCCAAAACAATAAATAACAATAAATGATAACTCAAAATTGAGGTCAAAGTTAAAAAATTGATCTCTGCAGTCTCTACCACATTACTCGGCCAATTTTTGGTTTAAACATTTGAAATTTTACATAAAGTGTATTCAGATAGGGCAAGCTTTTTAATCGGTTTTTGGCCGAAAATTTGGTTGCCAAGGCGTCAAAGTTCCAAAGATTTGACCTTTGCGGTCTCTAGCAAACTATTCAGCCAATTTTGAGTCTAAACATTTGAAATTTTATATAAAAGGTATTCAAACATGCAGCAAACTTTTTAACCAGTTCTTGGGCAAAAATTTAAATGACGAGAGGTCAAAGTTGAAAGAGTTGTCCTTTGTAGATTCCTCTGACAATTTTGGGCCTAAACTTTTGAAATTTTAAATGTAGAGTAAAATTTTTAAGTTGTTAGATGAGACAAGTCATTGGTACCGTCGGTTTCAAGCCCGATAATTAGGATCGTTTAAGATATCCATATCAAGCGGCCTTCAGCCAATACTCATCTCATGAAGGCATGTGGAGCTTCCTCCCTGGCAATTTCACGGATTTTGATGACAATAAAAATATAAGAGTGTGAAATATTTGTTGATCATTATTCAATCACGGGCAACGTCGGGTCTCCCTGCTAGTATTATATAAAGTTGATTTATTTAATTTATTTTTAATTTACATTTACATTTAATTTATTTATTTATTTATTTATTATTATTATTATTATTATTATTATTATTATTATTATTATTATTATTATTATTATTATTATTATTATTATTATAACCAACATCAGCTGCGTTCACAAAACAGAAGTACATTTTCGTTTAACCCATAAGTTAGTTTCCCTTAATCTATGCGATTTTATTTCCCTATTTGTATTTCATTGATGAAGATAACTATATTTTATGCTTCCAAAAATCCAAAATGTCAAATTTCAGAAAAATCGTTAGAACTTAAGATATTTGGTATCTCGTTAATAGTATGTGACTAAGTCCTCCACCCAGTAATAGGTTTTTACTTGGCAACGCCGGGTATGTACAACTAGTATATATATATATATATATATATATATATATATATATATATATATATATATATATATATATATATATATATATATATTGATAGATAGAGAGAGGGTGAGAGATAGAGAAAATAGAGAGAGAGAAAGAAAGCGAAAGAGAGAGAGAAAGAGAGAGAGAGAAAGGAAGGGAGGGAAAGTCAGAGAGAGAGAGAGAGAGAGAGAGAGAGAGAGAGAGAGAGAGAGAGAGTAATAGAGAGGAAACAGTTGAATGCGTACTAGAGAGAATTTGAATGCCTACTGGAGAAAACTTAAATGCCTACTAGACGCTGTCTCCAAATGTCTGAGGTCTCTCTGTACAGGATTTTGTGAGGACAAACTGACATGAGGACAACCTGACACGAGGACAACCTGACATGAGGACAACCTACCACCTAGAATTAAACTGACCAAATATACAAAATAAGATAGTATTTTCAGCTCAAATAAAATCCAGTAGGTGTGACTATTCTACACTAGTTTACACGAGGATTAGTGTACCTTCTCTAAATGATTTTGCCTAGAAATACCCCAGCAGAGTAGATGAATTTTTGTCCTGAAACCGAGTAAGACTAAGAGACCAAAAGAAAGATATATGCTATAACGTAGTTATTTAATCAATAAGTGAAAGAAAATGTAACATTCCTAGCATCTTCACTAGCTCAATGTTTGAGAGATAACAGAGAACAGTAATGGGATATTCAAATATCTATGCATCTCATATATAAATCAATTGTTAACTTCCATGTTTTCATTGTCATCGAAATCGTTGAAATCGGGCATTTTCCAATCAAATCGATTAATTGCCTACTCTAGTTGGGGACCTATCGCGGTGAACCAGGAGGATTCTTCACATGCCTCCTTGTAGTGACCTAGTCCAGAATACATTGTAGTCTACATTGCACTGTAGAGAACCTACCGCTGATTTTATAAATTATTTTTATGTATAATTAGTGGCGCGCGGGCGCCCGGCGTTGCCGGTTGTAAAAAAATTGTGACAATGGCAGGGGGGGGCGTTAGAAAAGGGGACTTGGGTTATATCAGCTAGAAGCGAAACCGAAAGTAAAACTTTGTAAAAAGAAGAAAAATCTAAAAAAAACAAAACAAAACAAAACAAAAAAAAAATAAAAAAATAAAAAAATAAAAAAAACGCGCGCAGGACACGAACTCCCATAACATAAGTTCAAGTAGCAAACGCTTTTATTGACGGGCCCACGACAACGCAGATGTTTCAATGCGCAAATTTAGCTATTTAAAATGGAAGAACATAACGGCGGTTAGCGCATGCGCGATTTGTAAACCGCCTTCAAACAAAATGATATTTATACACGAAATAATTGACACTTTTTCCAATTTTTCTTATCTCATGTGTCCGAGTGATCGCTCTTTCCAATGGTGCCATGTTCATTTGTGTCTGATGCAAATGACAAAAGTTTTTAGCGAACATACAAACACACAAACATTTACCCTTTATGTAATAGACCAGCGGGAGAGGGCATTCAACGTAAAAAAAATTGATCACGGATATGGGGGAGGGGACGTTGCCCGGTCGTAAAAGAAACGGGATTTGGGTTCAATCAGCAAAAGCTGAAACCGAAAACAAAATTTTGTAAGGAAAGAAAAAAAATTGCAACGTGTCGGGTGCGAACTTGCATAACTTAAATTAGTAAGCAAACGCTTTATGGATGGGTCCAGATGTCAGAACGTCACAAATTTAGCTATTTAAAACAGAACATAACGACGATTAGCGCATGTGCGGTTTGCAAACCACGTCGAAATCCAGATTTTATCTGATCCCCTTACAACAAAAGCATATTTCTACACAAAATCATCGAGGATTTTTTCCTATTTTTCCATATTTTTGTCCGAGAGCGCTCTTTCTAACGATGTTGCGTTGATGCTTGTAGGATGACAAAAGATTTTAGCGTACATACAAACACACACACAAACACACATAAAAACACACACAAACACACACAAACACACACACAAACACACATACAAACACACACACAAACACACATACAAGCACACACACAAACACACATACAAACACACATACAAACACACACACAAACACACATACAAGCACACACACACAAACACACAAACAAGCACACACACAAACACAGGTGCTTTGATATTTATTTAATAAATGGCTTGAATTACAGTTTAAAATGCAAAAGCCAATTAGCGTGGTTCAATTATGCTTTAAACAGAAACATTGCTTTTGAACGATTCCCTGTTATATCAAAGAACCAGATGTTAATTTTATAGGCCTAAACTTTCTGCTTGTGTGGTGATAATGACTTTAATTAATTTTAAAATAAAATGTCAAGTATCATGGTTTAATTGTGCTTTAAACAGAAAGATTGATTTCCAAAGCACTTTTATCATATCAAAGAACCTATTTATGATTTTATATGCTAGGCTTTTCGTGGTAATAAAACTTCTCAAATGCACTTGGGGTGTTAGGCTGTAATAAGGTTTTGACTTTGGTTAAAATCGTATATTCCTTTCATAGGAGTTTTTTGATTATCGATACTTATCGAAGGCATTTCGATACAAACCCAATCTAAGAACACTGCCAGATGCATAAAGTATATTTGTGTGAGAGTTTATAAAAATCGACCCAGTCGTTTCCGAGTCCATAGGGAACTCAAACACTCACGCACAC
>NC_136494.1:135424404-135596904 GCF_053919585.1 Euprymna scolopes | reverse complement strand
TTGATATAAAAAAGATGAGACGGAAAATCGGAAAAAAAGAATAATAACGAAAAGTATCTCCGTTATATTTAATAATAATAATAATAATAATAATAATAATATATATATATATATATATATATATATATATATATATATATATATATATATATATATAATTTTGTATACGCACACGTTTACGAATACTTAAGCAATATTTTAACGAGCTGAAGAGAACTTCTCAAATTGACACACCGATAGTTAGAATTCCTTCCTCCCCGTTTCTTTGGCAACCTTTCGCGCTGAACCATCTGTCTCATCTGATTAAGACGAGTCTCTCCCTCCGACCGTTTATCTTTTCTAAACGCAGTGGGGCTAAAGCCAAAAGTTGTCTCGTCCACCGACCGAGCCGCCAAACTGGCGCATCTCCAAAAGGCGTGCAACCCATTTAGGCAGATGATTTAAATGCGGTATGAGGGAGGAAATGGAGGGCGGAGAAGTTGACAACTCTGCGTCGAAAATTACGTGCACGTCGCCAAAATTATGGATAATTGTCGTGTGGAGGTCACTCGGTACAAACGGCTCGCTCTGAGGAAACCGGGTCGAGAATAAAGGCCGATTGACACACAGACAATAAGTACGTGCATACACGCACATGCACACACGCTTATATTCTTATACTTGATTGGCAAGTTATGCAGATACATAAATGCATATATACATAAACCGGCTTACACACGGCAAGTGCCATACTGGACATGTACACTGTACGTACACACGAATATACATTCAGATCTCGTTGGCATAACTAAAGTTACCCGTGCATACATGCACTTATGTATGCATAATAGAAACAGTTTGGCACACCGTAAGTAATTATGTACACATGTACACACGCATATACATCAATGTACACAATTTGCGTCAAAGTATTATATAATGGAAATATGTCACAGACTCTTATAAAGATTTTGAAAATAAACAAATCTTCCGATTGCCTGTTTCCCACCTGACTACAACTTGGATGTCTTCAAGTCCAACATAAACAAATTCCTGACAAACCGCCCTCTTAAGTAAGTCACTTTGTCGAATCTCCAATGCTGACGGTTACTACGATACTATCTCATTGATTACTGTACACAAAATAACCCTTATCCCCGAGTGGCTTCCGGGCCTTGATAAGTGGTGACCTCCATGTAACCCCCCCCAAAAAAAACATGATAATCAGATATATTCTGACACTACATTAACCAGATTACTTAGATAAATACATTTACAGTTTTAACAAAAAGCCTACAATAATATCCCGGGATCTCAATTCACGCCGAACGTCCACAGAATATCCAGCAGCAATATATTACACATGGAACATGCCGCCATGGAATTGCCATAGGTTCCGTTAATGATAATTATTTTTTAAAAATGAAATATTTTTGCATCTATAGACAAGCTTGTCTCACCATTTGAACAATTTTCAGACAACTAGGCTACCAACCAGCAGTGGCAAACTCACAAGCCTGGGTCTTGACTAAGGTAAAGTACGTAATTTAGACGTGTGAATACGGTTTCAATACAAACCCGTACCAGTAACTACTACATCGAAAGTATTTAACTAAAGAATGTTGCGAATATATTATATAAACCCCTGTATATTCTATACATGTATCTCTTTATATTCACACACACATACACACACACACACACACATACACATGTAATACATAATTATACATAAGTATATATATATATATATATATATATATATATATATATAAATCAGCTCATATGTAAATATATTTTTATATATAAACTAACAGGGTTACCCCGTTTTTACCAGGTAAGAGAATGCGATAGTATGATAATCATCATCATATTAAGAAGAATTTACCCAATGAACTATTCAGACATATTTTAATGCTTTTAACGCTTATACATAGATTAACTGCATTGTGCAACATTAAAAAAAGCCTCTTTCCATTTTTTAATCGGCAGCGAGAGATGGAGAACTACTTCTATTATTTCACATGCAAATTGTACGTGTAAAATCGAACAAGTGGCCTTCGGGTCAAGATCAAAGTGTAGTATCTGTTCCGACAGATGCTGCACTTAAGATAATTTGTACCAGTCAATGGAGGGGAAACCCTCTATACTGGGACAATTATTATTTTTGGTAACCAGAGTGCCCCCTTTTTTTGCCTACTTTTAGGGGAGCTGGTTTTTACCTCACATTAAAAACGGCCTTGTGCCTAATTTGCTCAGTGGGGGAGCAAATAAACACCATCTGTTCCGGCAGATGCTGCAAGCTATGACTAGCTATGACTAGCAAAGACCAGATGTGGGGGCAACCCCACATGCCTGACCTTTAACCAGCTCCCATTTCCCACCTCTCGGGAGCTGGTCCCCTTTTTCCCATCCCCCTCCCTTCACTCCTCACATTAAAAATCGGCCTTGTGCCTAATTTGCTCGGTGGGGGAGCAAATAAATACCATCTGTTCCGGCAGATACTGCACTTAAGATAATTTGTACCAGTCAATGGAGGGGAAACCCTCTATACTGGGACAATTATTATTTTTGGTAACCAGAGTGCCCCCTTTTTGCCTACTTTTAGGGGAGCTGGTTTTAACCTCACATTAAAAACGGCCTTGTGCCTAATTTGCTCAGTGGGGGAGCAAATAAACACCATCTGTTCCGGCAGATGCTGCACTTAAGATAATTTGTACCAGTCAATGGAGGGGAAACCCTCTATACTGGGACAATTATTATTTTTGGTAACCAGAGTGCCCCCTTTTTGCCTACTTTTAGGGGAGCTGGTTTTTACCTCACATTAAAAACGGCCTTGTGCCTAATTTGCTCAGTGGGGGAGCAAATAAACACCATCTGTTCCGGCAGATGCTGCAAGCTATGACTAGCTATGACTAGCAAAGACCAGATGTGGGGGCAACCCCACATGCCTGACCTTTAACCAGCTCTCATTTCCCACCTCTCGGGAGCTGGTCCCCTTTTTCCCATCCCCCTCCCTTCACTCCTCACATTAAAAATCGGCCTTGTGCCTAATTTGCTCGGTGGGGGAGCAAATAAATACCATCTGTTCCGGCAGATACTGCACTTAAGATAATTTGTACCAGTCAATGGAGGGGAAACCCTCTATACTGGGACAATTATTATTTTTGGTAACCAGAGTGCCCCCTTTTTGCCTACTTTTAGGGGAGCTGGTTTTAACCTCACATTAAAAACGGCCTTGTGCCTAATTTGCTCAGTGGGGGAGCAAATAAACACCATCTGTTCCGGCAGATGCTGCACTTAAGATAATTTGTACCAGTCAATGGAGGGGAAACCCTCTATACTGGGACAATTATTATTTTTGGTAACCAGAGTGCCCCCTTTTTGCCTACTTTTAGGGGAGCTGGTTTTTACCTCACATTAAAAACGGCCTTGTGCCTAATTTGCTCAGTGGGGGAGCAAATAAATACCATCTGTTCCGACAGATACTGCAAGCTATGACTAGCTATGACTAGCAAAGACCAGATGTGGGGGCAACCCCACATGCCTGACCATTAACCAGCTCCCATTTCCCACCTCTCGGGAGCTGGTCCCCTTTTTCCCTTCCCCCTCCCTTCACTCCTCACATTAAAAATCGGCCTTGTGCCTAATTTGCTCGGTGGGGGAGCAAATAAATACCATCTGTTCTTCAGATCTACACTTCAATTTCTTGTTCTCTGTCAGTAGAGGAGAAATCCTTCACGACTTAGACAATTTTTATTTTTGTTCCTTTTCTCCACATTAAAAAACGACTCTGGTGTCTAACTCTGTCCCGTGGGGAGGCATTGTAAATAGGAACACTTATATAACGGTATACCCGCAAAGCATGTCTTCTTTTTGGAATATATATGTACACAGACGTGTTCTCCTTTACTATATATGTAAATAGGTCTAAGTATTTAAAAAGAGAATAAGCGGACAAACAAAAGAGAAGAGCGAGAGAAGAGAGAGAGAGAGAGAGAGAGGGGGGGAGAGAATACACCATAAAGGTATTATCTAATAAATTAGCAGACCACTTAACACTGCCCGATCGTAAAATACGCTTAAATATTATATTTTAATTAATGCAGATTTCGTATTTATTATTATATCGAAACCAAAACATTTAGCTTACGATTTACTTTTTCTTCGACATTAATGCCTGCTATTTGCTATGAAGACATATTTGCTGCAAGGCTAAAAATTAAAACATCAACCGATAGCTATTACGTTACGCATGCATATTCGTAATGCCGTCATTCGACCTTCACCTGGCAAATTTCACACTTTTGGATCGATTTTCCCCGGCTAAAACCCAAAAGTTTCCCATCGGTTCGAATACCCTATATATTAAATTTAATATCTGTAGACTAAAAACTGACAGAAGAGTTTGGTAGGCAAAATATTTTTAAACAAATATATATATACGCATACATAAATATATGTAAAAAGAGTTTTGTGTTTATTATAAACTTTTTTACGCAAATATTATGCAAGTATAAATCATGTAGAATATCTGCATGAATATAATTACACGTAATAGGTAACTAAAGATGATCATCCCATAAGAAAACTGAAAAAAAATTAATAGAGAATTAATTAAAATGAATGTTAAAAAGGATATGCAAATTAGCTAGATCTTTTGAAGATGAATGCAATTTCACGACACATATAACAAAGTTTTATTTTCTTTTTTAATTAATAGAAAAAAGGGGGTTTCATTTGAATATCAATACACAAAAGCTCGAATTTATAGTAGTATAGATATACCAAAATTCTGCACTTTCATTTTATTGTATTACGAAAAAAGAAAATTACATTCTTTGATTTCATATAATTTTATCTTAAAGTAATCGAGGATCGGAGAAGGATCGAAACCGCACTCTCTATGTTTTCAATCAGATTTTGTCTAACTAAACAATTCAAAAGTCGTTATAGTCGGCTTTCAAAAACGATACTCATAACAATAATTGGATGTACATAGTAAAAGTTTTAAGGGATTCTGTCTCCATAGATCACTTATAGGTAGGGGCACATGTGTTACGAGAGCAGGGGACCTGTTCTCGTAAGTAAAAATGAGATAGGATAGTCTGAGAATTCGAACCTGGAAAGCTAGGTTTGGAATTAAGATTCAGGAGAGTTTTAAAATAAATAGCAGATATGTTTGTTGAAAAGGAATTCGTTGTTTAGAAATGCTACTGTGAAAAAGGAATTTGAAAACGAACAATAGCAAATGTTAAACATATTGGAAAATAGGTTAGACCAAAAATAGGTTAGAGAATTCTTGTTGCAGACACGTGTCAACAGTGCACGGGAATTCAGACCACGTGAGGCGAGTACATGCTCGGACATGGGGAACAAGGCACGTGAAGCATGTCCAGGCCATGGGATCAATCTGCACGTTGTTGGCCAAGCGATAACGTCATGGCTAAGAGATGAGTTCTCGATATAGTTGGCTAGTTTTAGAGAGATCGGAGAAGGTCGGACAGAGTCGACAGACAGGAGAGTCGAGTCGAACGAATTCCCCTTTGGAAGCGAAGGGTTAGAAGTTGAAATCATGTAGGACTTTGACTTCCTTGATGTGAACCGGTCGAAGGAATAAAGAAACATCATCATTTTGTAATTGCCGTCTTGTGTTGTGTCATTCTACCAAAACAAAGGTAAAGTGAAATTGTATTGATATGAACTTTGTTTATAAACCCATCTAAGTAAGGTGTCTCCCCATCATATTAAGAAAGGTGCCTCCCTCTCTATCAAGAAATAATTACTGTCCCCCTTTATGATAAAAGAACTGATAATTCTCATCTTTAAAATATGTTATAGAAACATTCACAGAAGATAAAAATGTATCTCGTATATCTCTCTCATCCAATTGTATTACATGTCTGTATTAAAATGTACCCCGTCTCTCTTCAATACGCAACTCATATAATATAATATATGTCTCCTAAATATGACCTCTATATGAATATTCGACACATGGCCTCTCTTCATCACATAGAACTTGTATCGAAGATTCTCATAGACAATAATTCGGATTTTTGTTTCGAAGACACCGAGATCTTTTGCAATTGATCTTATTGAATTCTGGGGGTTCTCGTCAATGATATTCTGAACTTGTTGAATAAACTCGTGTGTTTTAATGCTGTTAGTTCGTTGCTTTTTACAATTAGTAACAAGAGAAATTTTGTCATCAGTATATTTTAACTTTTGCGAACTTTAAAAACAACAGATAGGGAGACTTTAAGAATTCGCTGTGTTCTGTCATTATTGCAACTATTACAACACGCCTTTTCATTTCCTGTATTAGTTTATTATCTCCCATGATTGAGTGTATGTTAAAAACAAATATATATGGGAAAGAATTGGTAAAACAAATGATGTTCTCACATAACAGGCACACCCTGTATATTTTTTTTTAGTTATATAGAAGGTCAATCATCTCTTCCCCAATTTAATTGATTATTCTCCTAATCATAATAACTAATCCAGCGACCATCCGTCGCTCAAATCTACTACTACTACTACTACTACTACTACTACTACTACTACTACTACTACTACTACTGTTTTGACCCTTGCCCTTGCTTGCCACAGTTAACAGAGATACTACGCTATGATCACAGCCTAAAAGGGTCATTACATTACATGGCATCCGGTGGGATGCCCCATCCCCAGCTCGAACAGAATGATAAGAAAACTGACAAAAACAATATATAATAGTATATATATATATATATATATATATATATATATATATATATATATATATATAATACTTTCACACGCAGATATACAAATGGACATTAATGTTATTAAAAGGTAAGTATATATATATATATATATATATATATATATATATATATATATATATATATATATATATATAGTGAGCGGTTGGGCAATGTTAGTGTAGAAGGTTCTGCATTGCGGAACAGAAATAAATAATATTATAAAAAAACAAAACAAAAAAAAACAGCTAGTTAGGATTTTCAGTTCGTGTCAATCGCAGCCGACTTTTCCCTCAATTCAGACTAATGCGGACAAGACGCTGGAAGGTAAAAGGCGATCGCTAAACATAAAGGTTACGCAGTCTGAAAATATCTCGAAGTTATTTCAAGAGGCGAATACGTTCTAATTGAAAAAGAAAAAGAACGTCCTGAGAATAGAAATTAAAAAAAAAAAAAAAAAAAATGCGGCGGTTCAAAATATTGAAAAATAAAAATATGGCGGCGAGCTTCCCCATTTTCTTTGTGGATAGAAAAAATAATCTATCTCGTCTCATTTGTCGTAATATTCATCGTGAATATTATTTCCGCAGATTTATTTTGAGCACACACTTCTGCATTATTCACACATATTTGTATGTAGAGCAGAGTTTCCCAACCTGGGGAATTAGCACCCCTCTTCCAGGAGGCAGTGACAATGTTTAGATAGAAAATAGGTTATTGTTACTCGTTTGTATTTTTGTTTTTTTTTGTTATGTACTTACTTCTTGCTTTTATTTTAAGGTTAAATATTATTATTAAGTAGCCATTAAATACATGGCTGAATAGATTTAATCCAATCATGTATTTAACTGTGTATCCAGAAATTTTAGAGGGTGCGAGGTTTGAGGGAGATTTTCTTAGGTGATTCGGAAAAAAACAACAAAACTTTGGAAACATCTAATGTAGAGGATTAACTCCTAATCTAATAAAACGACAATTTTTAATTTTGGAAAGCGTAAGGCGTTGTAATGTAGATTATATTTAGCTTTATTTTAGTTTTATGCAAAGGAGTTTTATATCTTTAATAAAAATTCAGAAAATTCAATATTAATTGATTTCTTTAGATTATTTAAAGAGTTTTAGGGGGCAGAATGTGAGCACATATTTTTCTGAGGGCACATGAAATTGTTGCAAAACTGATTTATTCGGAATATTTAAATTACCAGCTTGTTACCAGTATTTTTTACCAGCGTTTTTACCAACCATTTTGCTAGTCTTTTTACCAGCCTTTTTTTGCCAACCATTTTGCTAGTCTTTTTACCAGTTTTTTGCCGGCTTTTTTTTAACAAACCTTTTTTGCCAGTCTTTTTACTTAGCTTTTTCACCTGCCTTTTTACAAGCATTTTCTTATCAAACAAATATATTTCTATGTATAGGATTCCCTCATAAACTCATTAACCGATAATTATGAATGTTAAAATACAGTTTCTAGATGCAAGGGAAAGCAATGAGGGAATATTTATTTTGATTTAGTTTTATGAAAAAAGTGCGAAGATGGAATGAACTCCTTTTTTAAAATTTAGTTACTTCCGATTGCTGTTAAATACTAATAATACATCTAAAACATGAATTATATAAAGAACGCAAATTGCATTTTTGAAGAGAGTTTTAAAGCGTTCATTTGAAATTTCAGATCTTCATAAAATTTTAGCCATTAAAATTAAGGAAATATCCTACATTTCAAACTTTTTCTGAAGACCAAGAATTGTTTGACATGTTCTAGAATCAAATTCATGCAACGCATTTTGATGAGTATTAAAAAATGATTTTAGACTTATTGTTTAACAACATTATATCTTGATTTTAAGCTTCGCAAGGGAATAGAACAATGTGCTATTCAGGTATTTAATTACGTTTAGGAACTAGTATTGTAGCTACACACACACACACACACACACACACACACACACACACACACACACACACACACACACACACACACACACACACACATATATATAATATGAAAATGAAAGATGAGGAAATAAAGTTATATATAACTTAATTATATCACTATAATAAAAAGGGAAAGTTAAGGGGAATATTAAGAAAAAACTCTTTAAGCCATGACATTTCGAAGCTAAATACTTCTCATCGGAAGAGGATAAAGGACAAAATTATACAAAATGCAAATATAAAACAATTGGCTTCATGATATGAAATGAAAATGAAGGAATATGGTAAAAAGTAATTAAAAGTACAATATTTCAGCCAATTTTTCTCTCATTCGATGTCTTTTTACCAGTATGAACATGGAATTTATACTGGGGTAATTTCCAGTGTCTCTCTTCAAAAGAAAAGGCCTTTACGAAAATTTATTACTTTTACTACTTATAAAGTTTGCATTAATCCTTTAATCATATATATATATATATATATATATATATATATATATATATATATATATATATATATATGATTAAAGGATATATATATATATATATATATATATATATATATATATATATATATATATATAAGTGAACGTGTCTGTGTATCTGTGTACATTTCCATACACAATAACTTTGTCAATTTTAAGTCTAAAGACTCGAAATACAGGGTACTGAGATTTGGGAAAATCGACGTAATCGGGTTTTGGCCAGAAATTTGGCGATTAAGGGGTCAAAGTCCAACGATTTGACCTTTGAGAACTCTACCAAACTCCTCCGACAACTTTGGGTCTAAACACTTGAAATTTTAAATATAGGTTCCTTGGACATGGATCTAACTTAATAAATTTTAAGGGGTCATAATAGGGGTCAAAGTTAAAAAGATTGACCTTTTTTTTTTTTTTTGCTCAGCATACACCTCCAAACACTTCGGCAACGCCGGTCACCCATTGCTAGTATATATATATATATATATATATATATATATATATATATATATATATATATATAATGCTCCCTATCTTGGGTTGAGCATATTGGGAAGTGATATAGAAATTACCATTAGCGTATGAAGCGATGATCTTTGTGTAAACAAATTGAGGTATTTGGACAATGTCAAAACATTTTTAATTCATTGCCGCAGCCGAATAGCGCAACCGTTAGAAGCTCCGACTGTCATATGAGCGGTCAGGTTTCGATCCTTGCTTGAGGTAGTTGCTTGTCTAGCCGCGCTGATGAGCTGCGAAACACTACTGTATGTCGATGATTATATATATGTGTGTGTGTAGATATATATGCAGACGTATATATATATGCCATAATGATAAGAGGTGTTTCTTTTTTTTGGGGGGGGATCTCCATATTTACAAACCTTATACCTATATTTCCTTCTATCAAATCAAGTCGATGCTGTTATCGTCTCGAAGTCTCAGCGGGCGAGGTTGTTTATGAAACTGAGGTTGACAAGTGAAAAGATCCGATCAATGTAGATGACAGCGGCTTCGCTAAAGGGTATGTGCCAACCCCCTCGATGAGTTGGAAACAGCCGTTTCGAATAGCTCTTTCTCCACGAAACAGACAAAATAAGTTACTTCTCCTGGTAAACGACTTGGTTATATGGGTAATGCGGTATAATGTTTTATTAAAGGAAAATCATTTATGAAATTATTTTTAATATTATATTTTAATGATTTTTCATTTAATAAAAAAACCTATAGCACTAATCAGTTTTCAAAAATGTTCAAATTTAAACTTAGGAAATAAATTCTATTTTCACGGCACACATTAGGCTGACTTCAATAAAATCGGAAACGAGATCAGACGAATACTTTTTCTTTTCACCTCGGACTTAACAACACCGACAAAATGAGAAAACATTATAAAGTCTTATTTATGATTAGGGTGAATGCCACCGAAAGTCTCTGAAAAATAATTTAAAAAAATGATTATTTATTTAATTACCTTTCCACAAAATATACCCAGCCCAAGGGAGATAATCCCTCCAAACCCTTTTTTCTTAGAGTCGCCTTCAATTGCACTGTATTTGCGAGAAAAAAACAGAAACACACATAAGATGTCTATCCACGGTTTCGTAAAAATATTTTTTCATTAATATTGACAATTAACAGAAAGAACCAGCTAAAAATTCAATAATAGGAAAGTCTTAAAAAGTACCCTAGTGACCCCTGAAGATTGACCTTTTTTATAATCTATGGGTACACCCTCAAACCCAAGGACCGATTTCTTGCAAGACAGAGCTAACCCCCTTTTTCCATTAGGTGAAAAAATAACACGAGTTTACACCTGACGAAGATCGTAGGTTTCATCGGTCGAAACGTTGTGCCCATATCACTCAAGATGAGAATAATTGTCCGAACAATCAAAACAATACAAAAAAAATGCAAATTTAACTTTACGAAATAATGCTCTCAAAAGATGTGTCTTACTTTTTATTCTCTCTCACTCTCTCTTTTTTTTCTCTCTCTCTATGCCGGCATTTTGTATTTCTATAATACAGTAGCTGGCCGGCACGGCGTTCTGGTTGTAAAATACACATAAATATTATATTTTAATTAATACAGAAACTGAAACATGTGCATGTGAGCATTATGTTTTTTTTTAAACAGTTCACTTCTTGTAAAAAAAAAAATACTCGAGCTGAGATCGAAACCAAAACCGAAAGACAGTGAGTCAACTGCAATAACTATTAGGCCAGCGCGACACGCTCTTCAAAAAGTGTTTTCAAACCGACTCATACTTAACATAACGAAGCTGTAATGTGAACCATTCACATATGCGCAATCGTGAAACAGTTAGAAAATAGATAAAAATCCGACAACTCCCACGTACTAACTTTTCCATTTTGATCCCTTAGTAACCCCCTTTCTGGACGAAAACCGGTTAAAAAGTTTTCCACATTTCTAAATAACCTAAATACCAAATTGCAAGTGTGTAGATGAAAAGTTCGTTGAGTATGTAGGTTGAGATATGTCCTCACACATACACACATTTTCACTTTTATAGATATAATACAAGGCCACCCGGCGTTGCCCAGTCGTAAAATACGCATAAATATTTTAATTAGAATAGAATTCTTCTTTATTTTAAACAGAGATACCGTAGATATAAAACGTAATATTAAATTCCTAAAAAGAAAAGAAGTAAAAAAAAAAAAAAATTTTAAAATCAGGAAACTACTGAGATATATGCATGCGAGTATTATGTTTCTTCTAAACAGATCACTTCTTGTAAGTAAGAAAAAGTACTTGAGTTGAGATCGAAACCAAAGCCCAAACCTAAAGACAGTGGGTGAGTCAAGTACGATCACCATTTATCCAGCGTGACACGATCTTAAAAATGTGTTTTCAAACCGACTTATACTTAACATGGGGAATCTGTAATGTGCACAATCGTGAAACAGAAAAATCCGATGACTCTCACGTACCAATTTTTCAATTTTGACCCCTTAGAAACCCATATTTTCTGGATGGAAACCGATTAAAAAATTTTCCACACGTCTGAATAACCTATATACCAAATTTCAAGTCTGTAGATTAAAAATTCGTTAAGTATATAGATTGAGAAATGTCCTCATGCACACACATTCTCACTTTTATAGAATATAAGATAAAATAGATTAGTTTGTTTCATGTCGGAGAGTGCCTTATAACATATTTTGTTAGATGAGTTGCGTTTGGCTCGATAGATGAGAATTTTCACTACGGCCATTTTATATCTATAGGTGCAATCGCTTTTAAAATTAATAAGCCTCGATTCTTTGCTAGAAGAATTTTTGTACGGATATGTAATAAACTTATTAGCGTCGGCTTTAATTTCTATATTGTGGAAGAAAATTGCGTTATTTATATGTATTTCATATGTGAAATTTAATAACGAATTGTTAAAGTGCGCTTTTGATCATTGTTAATTTATGTAAAATTTGTATTATATGCATATATATATATATATATATATATATATATATATATATACTAGCAAAAGTACCCGTCGTTGACTGAGTTCAAAAGCAGCCTACAGAAAATGGGCTCTGATTTATTAAAGTATGATAGGTTATTAAAAGGAAGGGTTTTAAAAGGAAGGATAGCTTCGAATTAGGGTGTATCAAAACCAAAGCAAAATATGATGAAAGTAAAAATAAGATAGATAAACCCCATAATTTATTATACCATACCTGTTCACACTGAAACACTTATCACAATATGCTGTGGATCTATATTAAAAAAAAACCTTGTTAAACTTTGTGACATATTTCCGTTCTATGGAGGTCAGGCGCGAACGAACACCCCATAATTTTATTATAACATATTTCTTCAAACTGAAACATAATTATGAAAGTATACTTACGCATATAGATATGAAAAGTCTTTATTAAACTTTGTGCCTATTTTCATTCTATGGAGGCCAGGCGCGAACGCAAACCCCCACAATTTTATTATACCATCCATATTTAAGTTAAAACATACTTATCAAAGTATTCTTATGTACATCTATATCAAAAACACTTGTAAACGTTTTTTAAAATTTTTAAATTTTTTATTTCCATACTTTGTGGACCAGGCGCGAACGCAGACACCACAATTCCTGTGTCTCGATAATCTTCTCTCATTATATGCAATCAGTTTTTTAAAATAGTCAACCATATAGGAGCCTATTCGTGACCACACACACACACACACACACACACACACACACACACACACACACACACACACACACACACACACACACACACGGACACACACACAGACATTCAGCTTTATATATATATAAATATATATATATATATTTAAATATATATATATCACACACACAAACACACAGATACATATATATTATTTAATCATAAATATTTTTAATTACCATATGTGTGTGCGTGTGGTCTGTGTGTGTTTAAAATAAGAGGATTTAAAATTCAGTTGTATTTTTGCAAATGGAGAAAGTAATTACCAAGAAGCGATTGGAATCGAGCCCAAATCGTAACCTTTTTATTCGGACATTTAACAAAATTAAAAGCAATAATACTTTTCATGCGTTGGTTAGGTTCAGCACGAAATCACCAAAACGTGCAAAAGCTCTTGGAGAATTGTCTTTTTCTCAGCGAAATGACACTTGACACGTCGGTACTTGACATGAACACTGACAGGAAAAGAAAAGACAACGATAGAAATCAAAAGGATTTTTAGCTAAAAGTAAAATGTCTCAAGCGAAAGATAAAAAGAATCGTTTAATTAAGTTTATACATAAAGGGTCAAATATTCACTTGGAATGAGACAAAATTAATGTCAGATTTGGGATAATTATCAGTCCCCCTTTTTGTTCTAGCACAGTAACCTATCAATAATAGCTGTCTTACACCCACTCACTTATATATATAGTATTAGTAGTAAAAAGCACGGGGAAAATGAAATTAAAACATGACCACGTGCAGATTTTTCTTTTTTCTTTTAAATAAACAAATATTCATTTATTTAAAGTTTCAGTTTTTCAGCTTATAACTAAAGCTCTCATCAGGATTTAAAAAAAAAGCAATACAATACATTTTTTCTTACTTGCCATGATGTCGTTTGGCAAAGTCAGTTTGTCGAAGATGGTGATTGTGTATTGTCCAGTCCAGTCGGTATGCCGGTTCTCGTGCATATGTGTAGCATTAGTAGTCATCCACTTTTTATATATATTATAGTAAATTATGAAAATGTATAAATATAGCAATTAAGTTACAGAGGTTTTTAGTCAGACGTTTTCTATGAGAATGAAATGTAGAAGCCCCTGTGTAGCTTATCATAAATACATTCTCATAGCTTACTACACACATCTACTCACATATAGAGCAATGTTGAAGTAAATACTAAAAAATCTATATCATTTTATGTGGATATATGGAATACTAATATATATATATATATATATATATATATATATATATATATATATATATATACTGTTTTAACAAAAACCAAGACTTCAAGAAATGGGTTGATAGTAACAAAAAGTGTATTTCAATTGTTTCAAGACCATTTCGACAGGTTTATTGTGTAAAACTCGGAAGCTTTCTGTCGACCTCGAGAATATGCATTTCGAACGGTAACCTTTATTTAATCCACAGGGGTAGCTTATTCTCATTCCATCAGCTATTGCTGGGTAAAAGTCTTAAATAATTCGCAATTTTTTTTAGTGTTGCTGCACTGAAGATTGGATCTTCAACCTCCAAATGATTCATATATAATATAATTCTCATATATAATAAGATTCATATATAACATAATATAACTTACAACCGAATTTTATCAAGTACTTTATCCACTACGCCATGTGATGATTCTAGTAGGCATTTTGAGTGCCTTCAATTTATTTTTGTTTTTAGAAGTACAATCTTACTAGTTATTACTATTTAGTACTATAGCTTTCTCAGCATTCTATTCTTCCTTGACGGAACGAGACTACGCTACCTCCATGAATTAAATAAAAGGCTCCGTTCACAATATACACGAAGAAGGCACTGGGAGATATCGGTGGAAACTTTATGCTGAAATAGAAACATAAACGAAGATATTCTTTTGAAAATTATATAATCGTATAATCAAATAATCTATTCTTCCATTGACAGGCTTGCCGAAATTACAATAATGACGGGGAGTGCATTGAGGAATGTCCGTCTACAAGGTCCAACAGGAGGCGACCAAAAGATCAATTGTTCACTCAAAATAAGTTTACATTTGATGACGTGTGTGTCAATGAATGTCCAGGTGAGTAAAAGGTACGAAAAAGGTAAGTATATCATGTTGCCTGTAATAATAATAATAATAATAATAATAATAATAATAATAATAAAGGGTCAAGGAGGATGGAAATATATTGATGAGAGAGAGAGAGAGAAAGAGAGAGAGAGAGAGAGCACTAACTAGGCCTCCACTAGATGGATGCAAAGAGGACTTGGACCTTAGAGAGCCTCATTGCCACTTAAATTCCAGTGAAGACCAATGGTTATTGTCAGCGAGAAATCAATGGTAAGCCGTTGTTGCGATGATGCAAATTCATTTGCAAGTGTGATTGAAAGAGATGGAGAGTCCTGGAAATCTGGAAAGACTTGTTGTTACTCAGACTCCAAGGAAGATCATCGGTTGTTGTCAGTAATCGATGATGATGACCTGTGTGAGAACTCCTAGTGAGTACAAAAAAGAACAATGAGCAAAACAGGCACTCGAAAGCAATGAAAGTCAATTCTACAAAAGTATAAATGCAGAACAAAAACAAAACAAGCGAACCCGACAGAAATTAACTCTACTGGAGCAAGATATGGGGAAAACGATGAGACCAAAATAAAAATGCCAATGGTTACAAACATGAGAAAAAAGTACAGCAAATTGAAGAAGGAACAGAAAACAAAATCAGCGAGGAAACACTCAAAAGAACCCCAAGAAAAATGGCAAACCGAAAAAGACCTGGTAAGAATGGAATAGACACATGCTGTTTAAAAAAATGACGACTCTGCATAAAAGGCTAATTCAAAACCCGAAAAGATGTATCTACGAAGCACGATGCCAGAATGGATGATCAGAGATAGAATTACACTGATACAAAAAACACACACACAGAAAAGGGAACCGTCCGCAGCAACTACAGGCCTATAACCTGCTTTTTTTTACAAGGTATTCACTACTTATCAAGGCCCGGAAGCTACTCAGGGATAAGGATTATTGCGTGTACAGTAATCAATGGGATAGTATCGTAGTAATCGTTAGTATTGGAGATTTGATAAAGTGGAATTTGTTTATGTTGGACTTGAAGACATCCAGGTTGAAGTCAGGTGGGAAACAGGCAAACGGAAGAGACCAACTATTTAGAAAATCTTACTAACTATTTAGAAAATCTTAACACAACTAAGAGAACAAATTTACCACTCCCTTAATAATTGTGGATTACTTCTCGATGAATTGAAAGGATATTAAAAAGAGAGAAGAGGGATACGTGATCTGCTATACAAAGAACAACAATTCTGATGAGGTAAAAAATAGAATAAAGAACATAGCAAAAGCATGGATCGATTAAAAAACGTATGACAGGATTCCCCAAGCATGCAAGACAGAGTGGTTGAAGGTGTACAAAATACCAGATAATATTAATAATTTGATTGAAAAAGCATTGAGAACACGGAAACTTAAACTGCTGAAGCTTAAGCTGAAAGACAATACATAACTAAGATAATAAATGCAAAGAATTATTTTCCAAGGAGATTCTGTATTACCACTACTGTTCATTATAGCTATGGTGTCTCTTAACAAAATACTAACGAAATGCTACGCCGCCACAAGTTTACTAATGCAAATGAAAGAATGAACCATCTATTGTATATGAACGCTCAGAAACTTTAAAGCACGTTTATAACCACTCTTTCTATATGATGTTTTCCTTATTGAATTGACAAAGAAATTCATATGTACATATATTTATTGTATTTCATCTTAAATTTCTTCATATATATGAGGCCAAATTTTAGTATTTATAAATGTCAAATGCGAACGCAAACCCGACAGTATTATTGGCATAAATAAATTATAAGAAAAATGATTTATTTAAAAAATATGCGTTTACATCTTATATATATATATATATATATATATATATATATATATATATATATATATATATATATACATATATAGTGTGTGGCGCAAAAGTCACACATTATTTTGTAATCAGTAATAACTTTAAATTTTGCAGATAAAACATTGAAAATTGTTATGGAAAAATTAATAGCTCAGCAATGAACCAAAATTATTGAGCTTTATTTCGAAAATCATCGTTCGATAATATTGACTAAAAAAGCCTATCGTTGGCATTATAATATCAGGCAAGCTCTCAATCAGATCACAATTGACCGTCTTGTGAAACGGTATTGGCAGTATGGCTCAGTCAGCAATCTTCCACGAACTGACAGACCTCGTTCAGTACGTACAGCTGAAAATGTAACACTTGTAGAGGACAGCATTGCTAAAAACTCAGACACTTCAACTCGAAGACGGGCCACTCAGATTGGGATGTCCAGAAAGTCCCCTCAAAGAATTATGAGTGAATTGCATATGATTCCATACAAAATTCAAATGGTACAGGCATTGCAGCCGCAGATTTGCAGTTTCGCTTAGCTTATGCTGCTTACATTCAGCAATTAATCAGAGAACAAAATGAATTCATTCATAAGCCGATAATGAGCGACGAAGCACATTTTCATCTGAACGGGTTCATGAATAAGCAAACCTGCCGAACATGGGCAATTGAAGATCAAAGAACCATTTATCAGCGTGAATTGCATTCAATAAAATATACCGTATGGTGTGGTCTTTTCTCGGAAATAGTGATAGGTCCTTATTTCTTCGAAAATGAAGAAGGTGTTGCGGTGACGGCTACTGAGCAGCGGTATCAGCAAATGATTGAAAATTGTTTAAGATTAGCTATTCAGGACAACCCGGAAATGTGGTTCCAACAAGATAGATCGACTACCCACACTTTCTGTTAAAATATGGCGCTTCTAAGGGGATTGTTTGGCGACCGTTTACTGAGCAGATTTTCTGGTTTAAACTGCCCTCCACGTTCACCGGTTTTGACAGCCCCTGACTTTTTCCTTTGGGGTTATCTTAAAGAAAGGGTATATGTGAAGAATCCAAGAATAATCCAAGACATAAAAATATCAGACATGAAATCCGATAACTAGAGCCTGTTATTTTAAGAAATGCAATGAAAAATGCTATAACTAGACCCTGTCGCAAATAAAGCCGAAAATGGTGGCCATTAAAAGCATTTCTCTCTCTATATATATTTCTCTCTCTCTCTCTCTCTCTCTCTCTCTCTCTCTATATATATATATATATATATATATATATATATATATATATATGTGTGTATATATAAATATATGTATATTCCTTTAATCTTCTCTCCAAAAAGAGAGGAAAAGGGGAGAACAGGAGAGGAAAGAAAGAGAAATGGGGAGCCAGATGACCGGTTTCGACCCTCGCTGACGATACAGCTTTGAGAAGCGAGGGTGGAAACCGGTCAGCTGGCTTCCCAGTTCTCTTTCTTTCCTCTCCTGTTCCTCCCTTCCCCTTCTTTTTGGAGAGAAGATTAAAGGAATATATATATTTCATAGCTCCTGGAACTTTTGGATAAGATCAAAGAGTAGCATCTATTCTTCAACAACATCAACACCATTTGATACCGGAAGGTTTCATGTAATTATCTCCCTTGAAAAAAAATGATGGAGAGACATACTAACAAAGAAAGTGTCGCTTATATTATAAGTAGATTACGACTTTCTGTTTATATTATACAACACTTTTGGGGGTAGATTGGACACAAAACGCTGAGTCTATACAGTAATATTTTCGATTTGTGTAGATTTTATAGAATTTTTAAACGTCCTGAAGCACTAAAATAGCGCATTCCTATTCGTTATATTATTTGCATTATTTTTTCTTTTTAATTATCTTAACAGATTACACGTATCAGTATGATGACACATGCGTATTGGCTTGTCCCCGAGGAACTACACCAATGAAAATAAATCCACTTTCTGCTCGGGTGTGCACCAGGTGTAAAAAGTGTGCCAAAGGTAAATATACATGAATGTACGAGGGTTGTTCCAAAAAAGTTGAAGAGCTACTAAGGTGGGAGTGGTGCAATTAAAACAAGCAATCTCCCGAATTTATTCTCCTACATAGTGATTATCATTCTAAATACACTTTGCCTGTGAAGAACGATGGCTGAGCATGGGCATCTGGAGCGTGCGTTTGTCTCCAAATACTTTGAATACAAATATTAAATACAAAAAGTCGTTCTAAAAGTAAAGAATCCTATTTTTCTACTCTAAAGTTGAAGAGCTACGAAGACGGGAGCAATCTCATAAAAACGAGCAATCTTTTGTGTTCCAGAATTGTTTTTCTATACATAATCACCACTATTCTCAATGTAAAAAATGGTGTTTTCGATGATATTGTGAGAAATTTTATTCTAAAATTATTTTGGAAAACTTATGTTGGAAAACTGCTTCTGTGGTACCAGTATTCAAGAATTCTGGCGAAAGAACTGACCCATTAAATTATCGCCCTATTAGCCTCCTCCCACTTTTTGCCAAAATATTTCAGATATTTAACCATGCTCTAGTCCAGCACCATGCTCTAGTTCAGTTAACCATGCTCTAGTCCAGATATTTAACCATGCTCTAGTCCAGCACCTTACAGATGCTAAACTTCTGACCGACCAAAAATATGGATTTAGACAAGCCCGTTCCACGGCAGACATCCTCACTGTAATCTCTGAACGCATATACCATTCACTGGACAAAGCGGGAGAGGGCAGAGCGGTAGCTCTGGATATATCCAAGGCTTTTGACAGGGTATGGCATGAGGGTCTCCTCAGGAAGATTAGATCATACGGTATCACTGGTAGAATACTTAACATAATTAAATCCTTCTTAGATAAGAGAAAAATCCAGGTTGTCCTCGACGGTCGTACATCTAAACAATATGATATAAATGCAGGAGTGCCTCAGAGGTCTATCCTTGGACCTCTGCTGTTCCTGATATTCATAAATGACCTCCCCGACCAAATTGCCTCTGAGATGGGTATATATGCTGATGACACCACACTCTATAGCAGGCACGACAGGAAAACAAATGAACATATATCTAAAGTAATGGAAGAAACACTAGAGGATGACCTCCAATCAGTAGTGGAATGGGGACAAAAATGGATGGTCGCGTTCAATGCCGCCAAGACTAAACTGGTTTCATTCAATAATTACAAGAAACCTTCTCTACCACCTATAGCAATGGCCAACGACTTTATCTGAGAGTACGTCTTTCAAGCTCCTTGGCCTAATGTTCACAGGAAACATGAGTTGGAACAATTACATCGAGGGGATTGCCAGGGCCGCTGCGAGGAAGGTGGGCTCCCTCTACCGTGCTAGAAAACTACTAACACCCGAAAGTATCCTGTACCTCTATAAGGCAACCATTCGCCCATGTATGGAGTATTGCTGTCATATTTGGGTTGGTGCATCGGCTACTAGTCTCTCGCTCCTTGACAGGGTTCAAAAGAGAGTCGCGAATCTGATAGGCCCTAAACTGGCATTTAAGCTTCAGCCTTTGTCCCATCGACGAAACGTTGTATCCCTCTGCCTGTTCTACAAGTATTATAATGGTGAATGCTCTGATGAACTGCAAGCACTTGTGCCCCCACGACGTAAACACCCTCGACAGACCCGACAAGCTGCAAAATCCCACCCCCACACTGTAGAGATCCCTAGATGTAAAAGATCTTTCTACTCCAGTAGTTTCTTCCCCAGAACTGCTAGACTTTGGAATTCCATTCCAGGTCACTGCTTCCCCAACTGTACTGACATGCATAAGTTCAAGTGCAACGTGAACCAACATCTTGCTGCCCAAATCCCTACATAGTACCCCAGTAGATGTTTCCCCTGATAGTAGCCCCCTACACCAAAGTGGCAATGTGCCTTGTATGGGGTGAAAATGTAATAATAAAAAAAAAATTTCTGACTGCAATATTAACTTAAGTCCTGAGTAAATATAAAAGTATTGAAACGTTGATCGATAGACGTACAGCCCTTCAAATGTTTTCATAATTTTATTTATTTATATATAAGCTCTGCGCAAGTATTGAGCACTCTCGAAAAATATTAGTTTTAGTTCATGTTAAAAATATACTTAAAATTAATTAGTTAATTATATATATATTAATCAATTATATATATATATTTTTTTTTTCAAAAACCAGCATTTCTTCAGACTTTATGAATAAAAACACTCTTGACAATAGAACATTGTTTGTAAGATTAATATTTAAACGTGGAGGTTACCCCAAGGGTAGATGTTTCTCACGTGCTTTTTTCGTTTGGGGAATTTTTCTTTCTTTTTCTTTCGCTTCAAACAATGTTCTATTGTCAAGAGTGTTTTTATTCATAAAGTCTGAAGAAATGCTGGTTTTTGAAAATTTTCAAATGTTTGAAATTGTCGACTGGACATGGAAACTATTGTAACGTAAAATGAAATAAACTTTTTGTTGCCATCAACACCTTTTTTGAATGTCTTGATTTTGCTTACACAGTATATTAATGCTCAATTATGAAATACTAGCGGGATGTACCCGGCGTTTCTCGAGTATTTGAAGGTGTGTGTGTGTGTTGGGGTAGGAGGTAGATCAAAACAACCCTGTTAAAAAAAAACGTTGGCCGGGTGTTTGGAGGTGTAAAAGAAAAAAAAGTTTTAGTAGAAAGGTAGGCTTGAATCCCGAACCTTTGACGCGGAGGTGGAAAGGAAATGGAAAAAAACCTGCGACCTTACCATCTCGACCACGGGAATAGATAAGTGTGTTAAGTTGACGTTTATAAAGTGAAATTAACAGGTGCGAGAACGTTAAGTCGCGTGATGTTTGACCTAGTTTTGCGCTGGAAGCCAGTTTCTGTTTTCTCCGCTACGCGGCGATAAAAAATATCTCGAAAATACCTTGAGTCGAGTAAATTAAAGATAGCTGCGACCCGAGTTCCTTAGTCGTAGATATTGTTTAGACAGCATATAAAAAGTTTTAAGAAGGAGCGAGCCAACCGAGAATCACGACGAAAAAAACCCTTTTGTAGACATACACAAAAAGCGAACACACACACATACATACATACACACATTTTCGCTTTTATATATATAACTAGCGGTTAGTTGCCCGAGTGTTTGTAGGTGTGTGTGGTTGTTAATGAAAAGCTAAGAATAAGCGAATTAAAAAGAAAGAAAACATAAAACGGAAGCGAGGGGGTACCCGGGGGGGGGTAATCAAAACATCGAAAAAAAAAAGACAAAAAAAACTAACGTAAGGCAAACGAACGAAGTTAAATGTAAAAATCGAAAAAACAAAAACAAAAAGGAAAACAGAAAAACGAACGTTAAAAAAACACGTGAAAAATGGCTTAAATAAACCTGTTTCGATATTAAAATTTAAAAAATCGGTGGGTAACCGGGTGTTTTTGGGTGTGTGTGGTCGGTGGAGGGTGTTAATGAAAAACTAAGAATAAGCGAAGTAAAAAAAAAAAAAACAGAAAAACGAACGCTACGTGAAAAATGGCTTAAATAACCCTGCTTCAATATTTAAATTTAAAAAATTGAAAAAAAGACATCTCACACCAAACCCAAAACGTTTAGATAATGAACCAACGCTCTAACCAACTGAGCTAACGCGACGTACATGAAATTTAGTTAGTTCTTCAACTATTTAAACTAAATCAGGTCATGACGTCATCTGACGCATGCGTAGAACTGGTCGTTGTCATGAGAGGACAGTTTTTATTGACTCCCCCCTGTAGAAAGTTGTCGATTTCAGGGTGAAAAAATTAACGTTTTTGGCAAATTTTTCGATATTTTTCGGGCGAAGGATGGAGCTTCAATATACTACCAAGTTTGTTAATTTTTGTTCAGTCTATCGAAAGTTTCTAGCGGACACACAAACACACATACATACATACATACATACATACATACATACATACAAACATATATACATACATACACACATTTTCGCTTTTATATATATAGATGATAATTTTGTAGCTTACTTTTTAAGTCATCTCTTTTTAGCTTAAAACTTATTGGTATATGAAAATTTACTGGATTACACGAACTCAGTATATATATATATATATATATATATATATATATATATATATATATATATATATATATATATTAGCATGGGTGCCCGGCCCGGGTGTTTGGAGGTGTACGTTGAACAGAAAAACAAAACAATAAAGGTCAATTTTTTAACTTTGACCCCTATTATTACCCCTTAACATTTGCCTGTTTGTGTGTCTGTCTGTGTGTGTACATTTCCCTACGCTATAACTCTCTCAATTTAAAGTCTATAGACTCGAAATTTGATATACAGGATACTGAGATTTGGGGAAATCTGTGTGATTTGTTTTCGGTCAGAAATTTGGCTGTTTAGGGTTCAAAGTTCAACAATTTGACCTTTGAGAACTCTACCAAACTCCTCCGATAATTTTGGGTCTAAACACTTGAAATTTTAGATATAGGTTCCTTTGACAGGAATCTTACTTAATAACTTGATTTGAGCCCAAACAATAAATGTTAAGGGGTAATCATAGGGGTCAAAGTTAAAAACAATTTGACCTTTGCGGTCTCTAGCAAATTACTCAGACAATTTCTTGTCTAAATATTTGAAATTTTACTTAAAGGGTATTCAGAGATAGGGCAAGCTTTTTAATCGGTGTGGGTTGAAAATTATTAGTTACCAATAAGATCACAATTAGTGAAAAAGATCGTTATCTCAATAAGTATGTTCCACTTATTCAGTGTATGTTTCTGTTTATAATTATACAAGTGTAATTTTAATTATATTTTAGAATGTGTCTTCGAAGAAGATTTTGTCCATGCCGGTAACATTGATTTGCTAAAGGACTGCGTCATCGTCAAAGGTCATTTGGCCATTGTGGAAGCAACATTCAAAGGGTGAGTAATCTCCCTTTAATCTGAACTTATTAAACCTCTTCTTTTTCTTATTCCCTACTTCGTCTCACACGTCGTTTATCAGTGATTTCTCGCTAATAATTGCCATTGCTTTTCTATAGAAGTTGAGTTACATTAAGCCGCCAGTTCTCTTCCTAACCTTCCAGTGGTGTTTCCCACCCCACTCTCTTACTCTTACTCACTTCCCTGTGTTTTTTATTGAGACTTCACTGCTGAGCAAAGTCCTGATACTATTTGAGGAAAAAGGTTATTGTTGTAATAAAATGTATAATATATTGGTATGATATAAGGATATGATATAAAGAAAATTGGAAGGTTCTACTTATAGGCACTGACGATCGGAACTGAACAATCAAATTGAGCCATGTTCTGCTAACAACCAATCAAAAACCGGAATTGCTCCATAAAAATATTGAATCTTTTCAAATTTCGGCATATAATTAATAATTTTTCGTGTCCACATGAGAAAGATCTTTACTCTTTGTCTGCAAACTTTTAAAATTCAAGACTTATACAGATTAGATACACACCAAAACCTTTTTCATCTCCAAGATATACAGATTAGCTACACATCAGAAACTCTTCTGAAATTAAACATGGCTTTCAATTCAGCGTTTATAAATATTACCATTTGGAAGATGATTCTCGCCATGAAAGGACTGTTCAGAATGTGGAGTAAGAGCTAAATAAGAAATATAGCATCTGTTATCTATGTTATTACTTAAGAAATATAGCATCTATTATACGTTAACAAGTATTTGTTTACATTAGATTTGAAGACGACCATGTTGAAATCCACAGGGAAGCAAGTTTGGATATTTTCTTCCACAGAACAGATGTTTCTTCATTTCTTCGTTTCTGTTTTTGGTACAGACAGAGAAAGGAAAGGTCTTTGTTGTTGTTAGACGAGTCCTTGCTTTGAATGTTTTACAGGAGGGGTCAGGGATTGAAGCTGAGTTGAGCAGTAAAGAGAAGCCACAAACATGTCTTTTGTATGAAAAAAGATACAGGAGGAAGAAGAAATCAATTCCTCACTAGATTGCAAAGCCGATTTTGTACTTTGTCAGAGCAACAGAAATTGCTCAGAGTAAATCTACAAAGATATGTCAGCAATATTTTATCTAAGGACGTACCTACTTTTTATACTATAAAATTGCATCAGGTGTAATGTACTTTCAGGAGCGTTAGGATTATCTAACAAATTTCCCAGACACCTCTGATAGTGTAGATGCAGCAATTTACTTAGATTCGAGTGTCTAAATCAATGATGTTAATGTCCACCACAGATAGTGACTTAGTTTCTCGAATTACACTAACACAACTGATAACAGCACTTCTAGCGTTCTCTACTGCATATTCCATTTTAAAAGTTGTGACTTTCCACGACCCGTTCCCAGATTATGAAGATCAGCAATCCTCAATTGTCAGCCTCTGACAACGCTGCTCAAGGTTTGTATGTAAACTTTCGCGCCTTACTTAGCAGTGTGCAAATAAAGTAACAAAATAGGCCAAAGTAGACATAAAGTAGATATCCCTACGCGGACATTATATAACAAGCCCCTTTCTCTTAAATTTTTCAATTGTTATTGCGCGTAAGTAACAACTATTCTGTCGATTCAATCGTTGTAATCGACTACAAATAGAAAAAAAAATATAGCATTAAGGAGCAATTACAGGAGTTTAATGGACGCAACTAAAAATAAGTATAGAGAGATGATCAGAGAAGGCTATTAAGTGGTAGAAAATAAGAATTTTCTTTTTCATGGATAATCTATAATAGCGTTGGCTTTACTTGTTTTGATTGTTCTCATCTTAAGTGTTATTTGTGCAACATTTCAGTTTGGTTGGAGATCGTGCACACACACAAACTCAAAGTTAGCAGAGAACAAAGAAAATACCAGGTTGGACTTGTGTACACACAATGACCTCTGATGGAACAAAGAGATCCCGGTCGGACTTGTACACATATTGACCTCTGATGGAACAAAGGAAGAAATTGTCAATAAAAGCAAGAAGTCCGATGATAACAGGAGAGAGATAGAGAGAGATAGGTGGGGGGGGAGAGAAAGAAAGGGAAAGAGAGAGAAAGAAAGAGAGAGAAAGACGGAGAGAGACGTACTATCGTTACATCGTTAGTTCGTCAACTCCAACCTCACCTTTCACTATCCTTGCTCGACACGTGCGACGACCACTGACAGAAAAAATAATAATTAAACGAAAATCATTTCTTTATGAAAACCATTTCTTTATGAATTTCTTTACGTCTCTGTGTTTGATTGCCAAAACGGCTGGATCAAGCAGAGTGTATATATTTTTTAGCAGCACGAATCTTTGTAAAAATGCAACAAACATGATTATATATACGTGACAGCGATAAACAGATAAATCGTTACAGAGAAAACCAACTACACAGCAATCTCATAATAGTTTACTTCTGCATTTTTCAGATAGATTCGTATTCGGTACAAGTTCTCGCACAGGTCATCATCAGAGCTTGCTTACTGATAATAATCGATGGTGTTTTCTGGAGTCTGGGTGACAAAAAGTCTCCCTAGACTTCTTGTACTTTCCATCTCTTTCGATAACATTTGCAAATGGATTTGCGTTATCGCTATTTTTTGTTTTTCTTCTGTTGCAATTTCCATGTGATTTATTAACGTTTAAAGTTTATGTTAAGCTGTTTTTATCAACACCATTTGCTGCGTAGTTTTACTCTTCCCATTGATTCTTATTTCTTCTCGCCTTTTTCTTTCCAAATTCTTTGAAACTGATCCCTGTTCTACCGTTAGTGGTATTATATCGACATTTTTCACGTTCCATATTCCTTTTTAGTTCTTTTTAGCAAGTTCCGTGTATTTTGTTTCGTTTTTCGTTTTAATAATAATAATAATAATAATAATAATTATTATTATTATTATTATTATTATTATTATTATTATTATTATTATTTCACTAGGAGCTTCACAAAGGCCATCAAAGAACATTGAGAACAACCTATGGTATTCCCTGGAGTTTGACTGACAAAATTATTCCCAGATTTTCAATACTCTCCATCTCTTTCGATAACATTTGCAAATGGATTTGCGTTCTCGCAACAGTTATTTACAGTTGATTTCTCGTTGGTAATGATAGTTAGCCTTCACTGGAATTTAAATGGCAATAAATCTCTCCAAGGTCCTAGTCCGCTTCGCACTAATCCAGTGGAGGTTTCGTTAATTATTTCTCTCCTCGGTCTTTTCATCCTCTTTGATCCTCCACTTCTATTCTGTGTGGTGTCAGTTGATACAACGCTACATTTTTTGTGTTGTTTCTAAGGATTATTGTTACAATTATTCGGCTCCAATTTTCTCAGATCCATGTAATGTTCTTCTATCTTTTTGTTTTACTTTGACTGCAATTTCTATATGCCCAGTTATCGTTCGTAGCTCTTGTGTATTAATCTCTACATTCAAGACTTTTTCTTAATATTTCAGCCGTTTTCATTATTGTTATATCTCCTCAGCCGTTCCCCTTATTCCAATCTCTCACATTCTTTTTTTTAAGTTTTTCGAAATTGTTCTTCGTGCTCCTACTATTATTGGTGTTATCTTGACATTCTTCATCTTCCATATTCCTTTCAGCTCTCTGCTCACTTGAATATATTTGTTTTGCTTCTTCGCCTCCTTGAGAATCATCTTGTGGTCTGCTGGAATGGCGAAATCTACGATCTACCAGGACTTTTCTCTCTTGTTAACTATTATGCCATTTGGTCTTGTTGCTTAAGTGGGATTACCTGTTTGTACATCCATGTCCCATAGGAATTTGTCAACAAAAACGAAGTCTTTTTTTTACATACGTGCCCGGTCGCTGGTCTTTCCTGTTTTATTATCGCTTTTCTATGTGTGGACCATGATCCCTTGTGGTCGTTTATCTCTGTTTAACACAAGACGAATATCATGCATGGAAACACAATGAGGATTTGTTGATTTTCAAAGGTTTTATTTAGAAAAAGGGTTGTTTATGGAAGAATCTCTACTTACTGGCATAAGGTCATAATGTTATAACAGATCTAGTTCAATCAATCAGCCGCTCTCTTATATCACACTCCAGCTTTTTATGTAACATTCTCTCTTGATCCAAATAAAACGGCAATTGCTAATTCGTGAAATCAGTGTTGTAAACGATTTAACCGATTTTTCAATTAAAAAATATAAGACATTTTATTCTCACTAGAGATGATAATTTGAACAAATGTTTCGAATGAAATATTTATATTTTTCTTTAGTTTTTTTATTTTCTTAAATAATTTAGTTTAATCTTTTACTTTTTTTACTAGGGACACGTACCACAAAGTTCCCCCGATGAGTCCAAATCGGTTAGATGTGCTGGAATCAATCAAAGAAATTACCCAGTTTCTATATGTGTCAGACACGCCGGCAAGAATCACAAGTCTGAGGATGCTGAGAAATCTTCAGATTATTGACGGACAAAAGACACTGTAAGTAGTTTTGGTGACTATCGTTTAGAAAAACGGGTTTAAATACGAAGGAATCAGTTTGCACATGACCTCGCATTTATCTGACAAATATGAACGCAAACGTAGATAAACTCCACATACATATAATCTATACACATATAAATGCACGCGCGCGCGCGCGTGTGTGTACGTGTGTGTGTGTTTGGAACGGTCTCAATCAAACTATTCTGTCAATTTTTGATCTACAGACTTGAAACTTCACATATAGAGAGTTCAGATTTAAGGAACAAGTTCGATTTGGCTTTTAGTCGGTAAAATGGCTTTTAAGGGGTCAAAGTTGCAAATTTGTAACTTGGCAATCGTAAGTCAAATTAAAGTGCTCCCCTAAGCAAACGTATATATATATATATATATATATATATATATATATATATATATATATATATATATATATATATATAATGCCGGAAAAAAGAAAGTCCAAAACTGCAAATTTAAGCTAACTTGAATGTAATTGTTTAAACAACCTATACCTCCTGTGATTCGCCTTTTATTCCTCTATAAATCAAATGAGGTATAGTTTTTTTTTAAATAGCTACATTAAATGTAGCTTAAATTTGCAGTTTTTGAAAAAAATTACAAGTGCCGCCTGTGTATATATACATTAAAATGCTTTAATTTTTTAAGATTTGATATCCATCTGTCATTATGTTATCTGAAGAGCTGAATGCGCCGATCTCATATTGTATTTTAAAACTTTGGAATTCACAAAGTACAATATAATAATCAATAGAGAATTGGCTGTATAATAATAAATACGAAATCTGCATGAATTAAAATATAATAATTAAGCATTTTGTACGACCGGGCAACAATGGGCGGTCTGCTAGTATATATATATATATATATATATATAGAGAGAGAGAGAGAGAGAGAAAGAATGATGAATAGATAGATATAAACACACACACATATATGTCGCTCTGTCATAAAATACGCTTAAAGATGATATTTTAATTCATGCAGATCTTGTATTTATTATTATAAAGCCGATCCTCAATTGATTATTATATTGTAACCAATATATATTAGCGATTTCAAAAGGTACAAAGAAATGACTTGAGTTACATCAAATAGAATCAAAATCAAAATATTTAGCGCCTCAGCCTTAGTCATTACCGTTTGAGCTATCGACACATGAAAAAGAAAAGGTTCAAAATTAAGCGACTTAAAAACCAATTATGTACATTTTCGCATGCACAGAAGTAAAAGTTTGCTCAACTTACTCCTACCAAGCTCATTTTCTTTTCAATTTTAACGCCTTAGCAGCCATTTTTACCGGTTAAAATCAAATAGAATTTGTTCCACAAGTCCAAATCAATATATATCACATTTTAAATCTGTAGACCAAAAATTGAGAAAGGAGTTTGATAGAGACCGTTCATACAAAATGACGAAAATATACATAAATAGAACTGAGCGTAATAGTTTAATGAAAACAATCATCTAATAAAAACATAAAAATTATTAACTAATAAAAGTTCCTTTTTCAAAGGAATATGCAAATTATGAAGTCACTCGCACGTCCATGACTGAGTATATTAAGAAGTTAGTTTTATTAATTTTCAAAAATATAAGTAGTAGGCTTTTAATATCACTGTCAGTGTGACAAAAACTCAACTTCGATTGTGTGGATCACTTTTCCACTCATCATCATGAGCAATCATCAGTACATCTTGTGGGATGTTACACGAGATTTGGTTATTACTTTTTGTGAGGTGAGGATGGGCCCATACAATTTATAATGGTGGTTAATTTTGTCTTATATGAATTCCAATCACGCTTGTATATAAATGGCCTTAATTCACATTTAGACGGGAGTAACACCATAGTACAAGATATTACGTCATACTAACAGGATCTTAACAGATGTCGACTAATTTTAAACAGAACAAATATTCGATTACATTTTTAATTATTCATTTAACCCAAAACTGATTATGCTGGTGCGTCCGATATTTGAGGACATGTGATTGATGAGACAGTAATATCACTTATCACCGTATGAATTCGCTTGTATGTTTGCTTATTTTAGGCAGAAATAAAACGTCTATCGTATACGATTCATTGGATGAATGAAACTACGGGACTAACCTTAAAGTGGGTTTAACAGGCTTCCTCTGGTATTCACAAATTGGTCACTAATCTCGTACTAACCAGGCTGAATGTTGCTTAACTTTGGTGATATAACGAGAACCGGGGTGTCAACTATGCCGTAAATTATACGATTCATTGAGCTAAATTTGTTATTTACCCAACATTGGAACAAAAATGGATTCATACCTTTCCTGACTCTTTTAGTATGAACATAAATACAATAGATCCCGTTTGATCTTATAGTCCGCAATGGTGTTGATTAGGCTAATAACGCCCCCTCCTAGCAGAGAGCGGAACGGAAGGGAGGAGTTGTAATTGTTTAATTCAATGCAACTGATCTAATCTGGTTTAGATTGTTTATTCCACAGGATATAAATTCTGTTGTCCCGGCTTTAAACAACATCCGATAGTGAGAAACTAATTTTAGGCGATCGGAATCATCTAGCATGATTATCGCTCCCAGGTCCATTCCTACCGGAAGTTGTAGTACCTGTCAGAATAGAATCAGTTTTGTGTGTGACACGAAACTGCATTTGGTCGTTTTGATTGTTTTATTTTATGAGATATCAACCGATTTCGGGTTATTCAATGCAGAATCTTATAATTTTTTAAGAACGTTTTTTATGCTCTAAGTTGTTTATATCTTCGGAGATTTATTTATTGTGCTTTACTTGGGCGTTTTGTAGAAAATAAGACGTTTTTGTTATTAGCTTTACAGAATATGCAAAGGGAAAAGAAAAACTAAAATCACTGTTTGTTGTATGCCAGGAAGCCGATATTTTCAGACAGCCTGATCTGGCAGCACCAGAAAAACTGCATCTAAACGTATACACATACATTTACATCGCGAATAACGAGTTTAAGAAAACATCATAAATAAATATTGGCAGGTCTTGAGAACTTGAAGTATATTAATTACTTTTAGGAAAATCTTGAATTCGCCAAAATACAAGATACTTCAAAACAAACAAGTCAATTTTTAGGTCATTTATTAACGACTTATTATAAACAAATCATGTACGCAAGTTGCTATGTGATATCTTAGTAGAACTCACTCAGTGCGCCATGAATAAGAGGTTGTTTGAGTATATCATAAATCGGTTATCAATCACATCAGCAAAAAAGAATAAAGCACAAGTAATATGGCTTTAATTCTACGAGATGAACAGCTGCTGTGCTGATATCATCTAGTGTCAGTGAATCTATTAACGGGAGCTTCGTTAATAGAGCAATAGCTCTTGACATAAAAGCCTTTTATAGTGTTGGGCATAAAGGTCCGCATCAAATCATAAGATTGCCAGATATAGAATACCTAGAAATGTCCTCTGAATCATCCTCTCCTTCTAATAGGTTCATAAAAATAGTTGTTAATGGACAGAAATTACCAATCATCACCATCATTACCAATCATAACCATCATTACCAATCATCACACTGTTGTCTCACCGTCCACCTGACACTCATTTATTCCTTATTATCGAATACCTTGGGGACTTGATAATAGTGACACCTTAGTAAAAAGAATATTTGGGGATTGCAAGTTCATTTTCTTTAATGCTATCCGTACGATAAATGGCTGCAAGTGTTCCGGCAAGATTATTCTTTTGTCTGGGGCAGTCTCCAATCAATCAAACCGGATCCATAGTTTTATATATTTTTTGTTTTACACACACACACACACACACACACACACACACACACACACACACACACACACACACACACACACACACACACACACACACACAGACACACACACACACACACACATATATATTCTTTTCTTTCTTCTGTTATTCTTTTCAAACACAGGAACGGTTACGCTCTAGCGGTTGTATTTTGCAAAAGCCTGCAATCTCTTGGTCTTAATTCCCTACGGCACATTTACAGAGGAAACGTGATGATCCGGAAGAACCCGAACCTGTGTTATGGCCACACAATCAATATGACGCATATGTTTTCCACGTATGAACAAAAGACAGTTATTAAGGATAACAAAGACAGAATGGCCTGCAGTAAGTTTTGCCCATTTTACTTTCAATATATAAACATTTTTTCTTTGTGCAAAAATGCACACACACACACACGTACACACGCATGGAATACGTTTGTGCGTGCGATAATATGAACGTCTTTAGAAACATGTTCAATCACACTACAGTTCCCATTATATATATATATATATATATATATATATATATATATATATATATATATATATATATACTTGCATTTCGGCACGGCGTTGCCCGGGTGTTTTACTGTGTCTGTTAAACAAAAAAAAATGTGGAAGTAGGAAGGAAGGCTCGAAACCGTACCGCGAAGGAGGAAAAGAACGGGGTAAAAACCTAACGTCTATGCTGTTTCGACCACCGCCAAACCGGAAGTGACCTTTTTAAAAATTAAGGCTAGACAATCTAAAGGAGAGGATAACTTTAAAAAATATCGGCGAAAAAAGTGACCCTTCCCTGTAGAAAAGTGCCTAGTTGAAGGGGGAGATATTAATGTTTTTAGCCAATTTTTCGATATTTGCCGTATGAAAGGTCGAACTTCAAAACGATACTGATCTTGGTAAAATCCGTCGCCTCTGTTGAAAGTTTAAGGCAGACATGCAAACATACATACATACGTACATTTATATATTGGTAACTAAAAATTTTCGACCCAAACCGATGAAAAAACTTGCGCTATCTCTGAATACTGTTTATGGAAAATTTCAAATATGTAGACCAGAAATTGCCTGAGTAATTTGGAATAGACCGCAGAGGTTAATTTTTTTAAATTTTGACCACTTTTTTTTTTACCTCTTAACATTTATTCCTTTGGGGTAAAATCAAGTTATTAAGTTAGGTCCATGTCCAATGAACCTATATCTAAAATTTCACGTGTTTAGACCCAAAATTGTCGGAGGAGTTTGGTAGAGTTCTCAAAGGTCAAATCGTTGAACTTTGACCCTTAATCGCCAAATTTCTGGTCAAAACCCGATCACATCGATTTTCGCAAATCTTAGTACCCTGAATATCAAATTTCGAACTTGTAGGCTTAAAATTGACAGAGTTATTGCGTAGGGAAATGTACACAGACACAGACACACACACAGACACGTTCACTTATATATATATATATATATATATATATATATATATATATATATATATATATATATATATTTTACTACACTATATACATTCCGGAAAATCGATATGATCGGTTTTCGGCCAGAAATTTGGCGATTAAGGGTCAAAGTTCAACGATTTAACCTTTGAGAACTCTACCAAACTCCTCCGACAATTTTCGGTCTAAACACTTGAAATTTAAGATATAGATCCATTGGACATGGATCTAACTTAATAACTTGATTTGAGCCCAAAATAATAAATTTTAAGGGGTCATAATATGGGTAAAATTTAAAAAAATTGGCCGTTTTTTTTCTTGCTCAACATACATCTCCAAATACCCGGGCAACGTCGGGCACTCATGCTAATATGTCTATAAAAGTGAACGTGTCTGTATGTCTGTGTGTCTGTGTGTGTACATTTCCCTACGCAAAAACTCTGTCAATTTTAAGTCTACAGACTCGAAATTTGATATACAGGGTACTGAGATTTGGGAAAATCTTTGTAATCCATTTTAGGCCAGAAATTTGGCTGTTAAGGGGTCAAATTTCAACGATATGACATTTGAGAACTCTACCAAACTCCTCCAACAATTTTGGGTATAAAAAATTGAAATTTTAGATATCGGTTCCTTGGACATGGATCTAACTTAATAACTTGATTTGAGACCAAAACAATAAATTTTAAAGGGTCATAATAGTGGGCAAATTAAAAAAAAATTAGCAAATTACTCAGACAATTTCTGGCCTAAATATTTGAAATTTTACATAAGAGTATTCAGAGATAGGGCAAGCTTTTTAATCGGGTAGGGTCGAAAATTTGAGCTACTAATGTATACATGCATGTATGTATGTTTGTATGTCTGCCTCAAACTTCCGACAGAGGCGACGCTTTTTCACAAGATCAGTATCGTTTTGAAGCTCGACCCTTCAGACGACAGATACCGAAAAACTGGTTAAAAACAATATCTTCACCCTCAACTGGGAATTTTTCAACAGAGAGAGGTCGCTTTTTTAATCGATATTTTCGATTGTCTAGCCTTAATTTAAATCTACGTCACTTCCGGTTTGGCTGTGTTCGTAACAGCAAATACGTCAGGTTTTTTCCGTTCTTTTCCTCCTTCGCGGTACAGTGCCTTCCTACTACCACTTTTTATTTGCTCAACACACATACCCAAACATCCGGGCAACGCCGGACTGAAATGTTGATAAATAAAAATAAATGTAGATGTAAGTCCTAATTAATTTATGATTAGATATTAAGCAGAAATGAATCATAACTTAATGACTATGTCTATCGATAAAACTCATAAATATATAATATTTTATATTGAAATGGTTTTAATACGAACATTTTATATTCAACTTATTGGTTAATTAATTTATAATATACACTGAATTAATCATAGAATAATATTAAGTGAAAGACATTGGAACTGTATAAACATAACTTATCATTGGAATTAAAGGATAGAGTGCATTAAGCATGATAAAAGAATGAATGGTAAACAAACTGAGTTGACATATAGATGGATTTTTTCAAAGCAATAATCATACTAAAGATTAAATTAATGTTAACTCTTTTTTAGCTTTAGGTAAACAATTTCCGGTAAAGGATTATTTAGCGATATTATAAATCTAAACTAAACGTAATTATAGGTCTAGAATTAATTAATACTAAGAATTATAATTGAAGTAGTAATAAATTTGATTATAACAATTAAGTGAGCTTAATTATGTATAGTTTCAAATTCGAATTAATAAATAATTTAATATAACCGGAAAATGAAAATTGTTTTTATTTCGTTTTTTTTTAGTTTCATATATGCAAACATGTGTAATAGACTATAATTATTGATGTTATTTTCGTAAATATATACACATAATTATAATCTAGAATTGTAAATGTTAACTGAATTAAAGGAATAAATTGTAAGATGGTCAACATCATGAACTTTGGAATATAGACTTTTGTCAGTCATTCACTATATATATACGACTGATATATATATATATATATATATATATATATATATATATATGTAAACACATGCATATATATATATGTAAATATATATACAAGTTAGAAAAGCATTTCATCCAAGGCATGAAAATTGTTGAACAAAATGTTTTTACTATAGGCTTTAAAAATAAAGGTACAAGATTTAATTTGAAATTTATTTTATCTTCAAAGTGCACTTTTATAAATCTTACAAAGTAAGGTATAACAATTTAATTTAAATTGAATAAAAAATTACCTTGGATTTATTTTATGTAATGTACATTCTGTTGCACTTTTTAAAAAAATCATTGAAAATTTTATATCTATATCATTACTTGCTAGATGAAAAATAATGTTTTTAAATTGGAAAATGTACATTACATAAAATAAATCCAAGGAATTTTTTTTCATTCAATTTAAATTAAATTTTATACCTTACTCTTTAAAATTTATAAAAGTGTACTTTGAAGATGAATAAATTTCAAATTAAATCTTGTACCTTTATTTTTAAAGCCTAAAGCATTTTGTTTAACAATTTTCATGCCTTGGATGAAATGCTTTTCTAACTTGTATCTTATCTTTTTAAGATTATATTTTAAAACTCTCCTTCTCTCTATTTCAGTTTGTATTTTTCCTCACAACTCACCTCATTTTTGCAACCCCATCTTTGTATTATTACAGGTCTGAATATTCCCTCTGTTTCAGTTTGTATTTCTCCTCACACCACAACTCATTTTTGAAAACCCCCTCTTTGTAATACAGGTCTGAATAATGAGAAAATCTGAATTTTTTAAAACAAATCTTTAAAATAACTTTTTTAGATTAAATCTTTTTAAACTTCGGTGCTAGTGCAGAGAGTGATCCGCGCTATTTTTTAAAATCGTATTTCCAAGTTTAATTAAAGTTTTATGATATGTTTTTTATTCAATTTTAAGATTGAAGTATAGAATAGGTACAAAACACCTTCCCCTCCCCATGTTAAGAATGGCTTTTTAAATAATAACGTTATTATTTACGTCCGGATCACTCTCTGTACTAGTACCTAAACTTCTTTCAGAATAGAAAATCTTTAAAATTTAATAAGGAACATATTTCATATAGGTTTCATTAACAAATATTCAGCACATAACGAGAAAAATAGACGAAAATTTCCAAAGGACTATATAACTGGTTACGGTCAATAGTAGTCCTCGCCAGCGAAAGTCTTTGCTATTATTATTATTATTATTATTGTTATTATTATTATTATTATTATTATTATTATTATTATTATTATTATTATTACCACTGTACCCGGTCATGCGTTGCTGTGGCTCAGTTTGTTAAAATGGAAGACATGTGAAAGTAGAGAAATGTTTGATTCTTTTTTTCAAGAGAATGTACAAATTATTTTTTTTTCAAACAGATGTTAAGAAAATACACAGAAAACTACTTCCATCATTAATTATGCAAAAAAATAAATAAAATGTTGATTTAGTGTTTCAATATTATGCTTATAAATTACGATAAAACTTGCTGAGTATGTGCTGTTTTACGGTTGTTGTAAAAATGGAAGGGAAACTTAAATTTCGCTTCGTTTTAATTTTTCTTAATTTTTTAATTGTGCCCCCCCAAACGAATATAATCAAAACAGTAACATTCAACAATTGTACTTTATGCATATAAAACACAAAATATTTATTAAAAAAAAAAAAAGTTAATAACGAAAGGGAAATAATTCCATTTTTAAACGAAAAAGTCAGTTTGGTATATCTTTTTGTTATTTTTTACATAAGTCTAGCTTACCATTCACATTGGAAATGTCGACATTTATAGGTTGTCGGGTACGTTTACAACGAATAAACACTCCAATCTAGTAGATGTATCAGAATTTTTGTAGGAATTTTTTACACCCCTATCACGAAACTGCGAATACAATATAAAAATCTCGTAATTTCTCTTTTAAAAGTGGGTTGTTTATTTTCTTTATGGATTATACTTCCAAAATAAACTATTAAAGTTTTTTTTTTATTTTTTAAAAAACAGTACTGAATTTTACGAACTCAATATTTTTCAATTTTTAAACTTTAAAAATCTATCCAAATTTTTCTATTGATTCTATTTTTAGGATATTTTCAGGGTCAATGTGAAATTTTATGCTCTTTCCAATAAACTGAATATAATATTTTAGACAAACGTTTTTTTTTAATTCACGTCCCTCCTATTTTCAAGTGTCTAGTAAAAAGTAAATAATTAATTTACTCAGCAAAGTTTTATATATCACACATTGAAGAGAAAAGGTCAATAAGTAATATATTCAAATTTAAAACAAAAAAGTAGTGTTTTTTAGAAATTTACCTGTAAAGTTCGAAGTTTAAAACCTTTTTCTTAAACCACGTTATTTGTTTTTTCTTTTATATTTTATGAAACCTTGGTCCTTGCTCCTTTAATTGAAAAAAAAAGGGCTTCAATTACATTTTTCGAGTAGTTATAAGTTTGGAAAGACAGAGGGTAGAATAATTCACGCCTCCCATTTTGAAATGTCTATTAAAAAGTAAATAATTTATTCACCAAAGTGTTATATATCACAAATTGAAGAGAAAAGGTCAATAAATAATATATTCAAGTTTAAAACAAAAAAGTAGTGTCTTTTAGAAATTTACCTGTAAAGTCCGAAGTTAAAACCTTTTTTTTTTTTAAAAACATGTTGTTTTTTTTTTGTTTTTTTAAATGAAACCTTGGTCCTTGCTCCTTTAATTGGGAAAAATAGGGCTTGAGTTACATTTTTCGACGAGTTATAAGCTTCGAAAGATGGGGTGGAATTATTCACTATTTTTCACGAAATTTCTGACACACCTACCAATCTACCCATGTTAAGAACGGCTTTCGGAATAGAGACCCCTAATCTTGCCAGAATACCCGAAAACCTATAAAAGTTGACGTGTCGAATGTGAACGATGAGTTGGACGTAATGTAAAAATGTACCGAATTTAAAAGGGAACGAAATTCAAATTTCCATTCCATTTTTACAACCGTAAAGCAGAGCATTCTATGCAAATTTTACCTAACTTACTGTATTAATGCTATTTTTTTTTAAGCAAAAAAATATTTAGGTTTGGCTATAAATTCCTAAACTCATTTCACCCTAAGTAATTTAGGTGACTGAAATAGGAATATAATTGAATCTTTAATTTCCTGATAGTATGCGAGAATTCATTTTTCTTCGAGTTATATCGAATTTATTAATACGGACTTTAGGGGCTTTTTTCGTAATGTTACTGAAAAAATTATTTTTTAGTGTTACAAGTTACGATGCTTTATTTATATAAAAAAAAGCAAAAATAAATTCTTGCGTTTTTTATTTACTACTGAAAACCATAACTTTAGTAAAGGTATTTTTTGTTTAAACAAAATAAAACATTTTCACTAAGAGTTAAGTAAAAATAATTAGTTTATTATATTCTGCGATCATTATTTGAAAAATACTGCAATTTTCATTAAAATTGGTTCATGTCCTGATTTTTGGTGAATTTTTAAGTAAAGGGAGGAGTCAAAATGTTTATACATTTTGAGCGTCGGCATTCATTTTGTATGTACCTACCATTTTTCGATGATAGGAAAGCGACCACGTGTGGTTAATTTAAATTAGATTTCAATCACATGGTTACATTATCAATAATCATGTGATTAAACCCATTGAAAATTTACCGATATTTTAAACACATTCTGTTTACATTAAGCCTGTAGTGTTTTTTTTAGTGATGCAATGTTGGCAACTGAGATTAAAAAAAAAAACGCGAGATCAGGAGAAAGAAATGTTCAGAAATTCGCTAGATTTTTAACTTTTAATTTTGAAAATTTCAGACGATAAAGTCTGAAATTTTCAAAAATCGCTAATTCCCCCCTCCAAACTCCATATTTTAACTTCCTACCATAAAAAAATTATAAATATAGTATATTCAATATATAAAATGTTCCGTGTTTTCTCACTATATGTTTCTGGAATTATATTGAAGCGGTTAGCTCCCCAGAAGGCTTACATATTTTATCAGCTAGTTTTGCCTGTTTTTTTTTGTTCAGAGAGGATATTTTTTTTTGAAGGAAACAAATCATAAACTCAAACTTTTTTATAATAAAAGTTAAATTGAAATATACTGCAAATTAAATATCACAATAATGGTGCAACATATTTTGAAATTAGAAAAATAAAAAAACAAAAAAACTTTGTTTTAGCATATTAAAAGTATTTAGGTTGGTAGATAATTAAATTCTACTTCATTGGTATAAGTTTTTTTTGCTGTTGTTTCTTCCTTTTTATAATTTTCGATCAAATACTTCTAAATAAAGCAGAGTTGCTTGGATCGTATTTTAAACTAAACTTCGGAGGTTGGAATGCCCCCCACCTAAAATGTACTTGGAAAAATCGATTTTATAGCGAGATTTAAGAATGGTTATCCGAAAAAGGTGAAAAACAAAACAAATAATCAATAAATAATTGTTACGAAAGGCAATAAATGCTACTTGTTTTTTACTTACATGAATGAGTTTATTTTATGTTTTAAAGTATTTTCAAGCGCTTTTCTTTATTTTTTAATCTTAAATCGCGGGTGTGTGGGTGCCAAATATCTCCAGATTTTCTAGAGTTCCCCGCTAGATTGCAAACGAAATCTCCAGATCTAGCAGGAAAACCGCTAAATTGTAACACTGGTCACGTGACAGGAAGCGGTAATAAATAATTGTCCCTAAATAAAAAAGTTGGCCTATCGGTACAAAGAAAAACACCTATTTATCATAGAAAAATTAAGTATAATGTTATAATTAAAAAGAAATATATAAAAACACACATGGATATAGTAAACATATACCAAAACGTGGAAGCCATCCGTCCAGTAGTTTTTAGACTATTAATTGCGAACGAACCAATAGTTACATTTATATATATATATATATATATATATATATATATATATATTATTATTATTATTATTAGATCAATATCCTTGGACGTATCGGCATATAAAAATAAATGTTTAAATTCTGCGATATTTCTCACGGTTAATTTTGGCCTAGTGGTTTGTTCTTTTCTAATGGAGTCACAGGTGGCTTCGGAGCCGGGTTCGAATCTCCCGACCAGCTGTAATTGTGACACCCTGCAATGATGATTCCCGCAAGTTTGAAACGTTAGTGTCTGTAAGCATGTAAACTATTATAATAATTATATATATAATTATATATATATATATATATATATATATATATATATATATATATATATATATGCTCCTCACCTTGAGTTGAGCATATTGAGAAGTGAAAAACATCGTTAAACTCACTACTCGTTCAAGCAGCCGCCAATAGCGTAATGGTTAGAAGCCTTGACTGCCGTATAAACGGTCGGGTTTCAATCCTTGAGGTAGTTGCCTGTCTAGCCGCACTGATGAGCTGTGAAACAGCGAAACAGTACTGTATGTGGATGACTATAGTGCTCCTCACCTTGAGTTGAGCATATTGAGAAGTGAAAAACGAATTACCATTAGCATATAAGCGACGCTCTTTGTGTAAACAAATCGAGCGGAGATATTTCGGACGATATCAAAACATCGTTAAACTCACTACTCGTTCAAGCAGCCGTCAATAGCGTAATGGTTAGAAGCCTTGACTGCCGTATAAACGGTCGGGTTTCAATCCTTGAGGTAGTTGCCTGTCTAGCCGCACTGATGAGCTGTGAAACAGCGAAACAGTACTGTATGTGGATGACTATATATATATATGTATATATATAATATTATACTAAGCTTATTGTATAAAGATATTCCAAAAATAATACCTCTTATTTTTATTCTGTCCAAATGGATTAGAAGGGATTGCAAATTGCATTGTTAAGATAACTGAACTTATGCATTCAAAAATTGTCTGAGTAATTTGGTAGAAACCGCGGAGGTCAATTCTTTAAAATAATATGACTCTAATTTACGTAACATTTATTGTTTTGGGCTCAAATCAAAAGTAAAAGTTTGATCCATTTCCAAGTAATCTTCATCTAAAGTTTCAGGTAAATAACGCAAGTCATGGGAAACGAATGTTTTTAGGAAAACAAAATCCTGCAAATATTTCAACAAAAATTTGATAATGTACATAAAAACATTTACTAAACTATGTAATTATGGAAAATTTAGAAGCGAAAAATTGTCTGAAAATGATTTTCACGGGCAGAAATTTGAAGCCGCTTATTTTAAAAAGTTAGCCTTTACTTTCACTAAAGTTTATTCACACATTTTTTTGGGATATTTTTACATATTGCAGTCTTCAATTCTCCAAGTGTGTGACGTTTCTCAGCTTAGACGCTATATTTCAAAAATCCCCACGGATAGAAATCGTACATGGAAAGATCGGGTGAGCGCTGAGGCCACGGAAGATCTTCAAAGCGTGGAATGACATGATTATGGAATGCAACTCGAACAGCTATCATGGGCTGTATGAGATGCTGTATGAGATGTTGTATGAGCAGTGGCTCCATCACATTAATGCCATATTGATTCATCGTCTGCGAATCTCAGGAAGGAAACTGTTTTCAAACATTTGAATATAGTGGTCTGAAGTTACCGTTACTGTCTGTTCTCCTTCTTCATAAAAGAATGGACCAAAAATCCCGCACTTTACCAAACCAAGTAGTAGTCGCTGATGTAATTCACGAGGATAATTGTACAGTTTAATCAATATATTAAATAAATGAAAATATTGAAAAAACTATATTATACGTACATGGAATAAAGTCGCCCGAAATTTTTTTTTCACTTAATTTGATCAAGTAGTATTTTTTTTTTAAATTTTTACATAGGAAAAGTAAATTTTTATGAGATCGATCGTATCCCGCCATCTTGTTTATTTTGCGAACGGGGGGGGGGGGGGGGCAAGGGAGATAATTTTGAAGTTTGTCAAAATTTGACGAGATTAATTTGAAATATGGGCGGAAAAATACCTGCGTAAATATTTTATTTTTTATATTTTATATTACAGAGTTTCTCTTTCCCTTTTAAATCCATTTTTCATTTTTCCGTTTGCTAATCACGTTTTCGTATAAATGACCCCTCCCCTCGAACGCAAAATCTGTAAAATGGCGAGATACAACCGATCTCATTAAAATTTGGATTTCCTCTGTAAAAAAAAAAAAATGAAAAAAACTACTCGATGAAATTAAGTGAATTGTTTTTTTTGGGGAACTTCATTCCATAACGAGTACGTACAATATACCTTTCTTTCAATATTTTCATTTTTTAAGGTCTTGATTAAACTGTCCAAGTATCGATAATTTGAAGAAATCGCCGAGTAAAATAGAGTGATCTCCCATGAACCAATACCGACGCTACAAATTTGTCCGATAGATGTAAGGGAAGTAACTCTCTCAACTTAAAAACAAAACTCGAACATTAAGAACAATATTTTTTGAAAATTAGGAAATATGAGCTATCTTATATTTATATGAACAGTTGAAGGTATTAACGACATATGAAAAAAGTAGAATTTATATCAATTTTTTATGGTGGAGATGGTAACCTTTTTTTTTTTTTTTTAACTTTAATAGATTAGCAAAAAAAAAAAAAAAAAGAAAAAATCGGAATAAAGGAAACGTGTAATCCAATATTTCGCTATTTAGATTTATCTCCCTTACATAAAAAAATCCTCTCACACAAACACACACACACACACACACACACACACACACACACACACACACACACACATACACACTATATATATATATATATATATAATATATATAATATTTACACACATATTTATATATATATAAAATATAAATATATATATCATATTTACATATATACATATTACACACAGACACACTATATATATATGTATACACACACATACACACACACACACACTATATATATATATATATATATATAAATATTTTACATATATATATATAAAATATAAATATATATATAATATTTACATATATACATATTACACACACATACACACAAAAACACACATCTATATTGATTTGTGTCTAACTTTGCCGTCATTAGGAGATTAATAAGGGAGGTTTTCGAATTAAATAATTATGAATAAGAAACGAAACATTCTTAGCGCGTAAAAAATTGTTTTTTGAAGAATACGATACATTTTAGAAAAAATATAACGGATTTCGGCTAAAAACAGACACTAAAATCCCATTTCAATAAGATGTGAATAAGATGTAATAAATTTCAAATGAATTAATCAAGTTTCACGGGAGATAACTCTTTTTACAACATTTTTATTCTAATAAGTATATTACTTCCCTGTAGCATATAAGCACGTAGGACACATCTTATCAGCAAGATTGCACCAGTTAACAGTAATGTATGGGCGATAACTCTATTTAACTGACGAAAATATGTCAATTTTATTATTATTATTATTATTATTATTATTATTATTATTATTATTATTATTATTATTATTATTATTTTTGTTGTTGTTGTTGTTATAATAATAATAATAATAATAATAATAATAATAATAATAATAATAATAGGTAAAAATAGTTCAAGGATAATTCACAACATCATAAGAAAGAACATGTCGGTTACGGAGCTTAACAGGCTTCTATATGCAGCGTCATATGTTGGTGCGAATCGTCTTGGCTTAATACAGAAGAAAAAGAAATAAAAGAAGGATAGAAGGCCATACTGTCAGAAGTGGCTTGAAGAAAGTATTAAACGGTGGCGAAAAGATATTAGTAGAATCGAAGAAATAAAAAAAGGAGTTAAATTAGGACAGAAAGCCAAGGACGAGCTTAAAAGGAGGTATATATTGCTGGAAAAGGGAACGATGGCCGTTCTAACAATGTCGAAACAATACTGTGGTAGGAAATTAGGAACTTTGTTGGAAAAAATGTTGCGTTCCGGCAGAACAACATTTTCCAGAACAATCAGTCTCAGCTGTATAAAGAATTAAATGGTACTAAATAGGCAGGAAATAACTCCAAACGCAGATGATGCCAGAAGGTTCTTGGGTGGGATTTGATCTGTCGAAGAGCGATATAATAAGAAGGCTAGCTGGTTGGGAGAAGTCAGAGACAGGCTATCAGGAATTCAGCAGATGAAGAACGTTCAGATAACCATTGATGATGTGAGGGCTGGCATACGAAGGATGGCAAACTGGAAGGCACCTGGTCCAGATGGAGTGATGGGCTTCTGGTTCAAACAGTTCCAATGCCTTTATTCACCTATGGCTGCTGCCCTGCAAAGGGTCGTAGAGTCGGGAGATGTCCCTGATTGGCTTGTTAAGGGAAGGACGACACTAATTTGGAGAGATCCTGCAAAGGGAACAGATGCCAGCAATTATAGAACAATTACATGTCTACCACTGATGTGGAAACTGTTAACTGGAATCTTTGCAGAAAAAAATATGGAAATCTTGTGAGTAATCATGTTTTCCCTGATGAACAGAGAGGGTATCGGAAAGGTTCGAGGGATACCAAAGAGCAATTACTGATTGATAAGGCAGTGGTGCAGGATGCAAAGAGAAAGAAGAGGAATCTGAGTGCAGCATGGATCGATTACAGAAAGGCTTACGACATGGTTCCTCATTCATGGATCCATGAAACACTATTGATGATGAAGGTTGCTAGGAATGTGGTAGGACTTTTGGACATAAGTATGGTTCAATGGAAAACGGTGCTGACAGCAAACAGAGAGGTGCTAGGGTAGGTTGGCATTAAACGTGGAATATTCCAAGGAGACTCGTTATCTCCACTTCTTTTTGTAATGATAATGATGCCGCTGAGCATCCTCTTGAAGAGAGAGAAGCTGGGGTATAACTTTGGATCTGGTGGAACACGCCTTAACGATCTACTGTTTATGGATGATTTGAATATATTCGGTAGAAATGAAAAGGAAATGGAGAGATTGGTAGAACTCGTGGGGACATACTCGGAAGACATTGAGATGGAGTTTGGGATTAGTAAATGTGCGGTGCTGGTAATGAAAATAGGAGTAAAGGTTCATTCGATTGGAATAGTGCTGCCAAATTGAGAAACTATGAAAGAAATAAAAGATACAGGGTATAAATATTTGGGAGTGTTGGAGGGTATAGGCACCATGAACAGAGAAATGAAGGAAAAAGTCAGGAAGGAGTATCTTAGAAGAGTGCAACTAATTGCGAAGTCGAAATTGTATGGAGAAAACCTAATGAAAGCAGTGAATGCATGGGCAGTCAGTGTTTTGAGATACAGTGCGGGGATTTTAGAATTGTCTGAAAAGGAGTTGCATGTCATGAATATCAACACAAGAAAAGTTTTAGCAATGTTTGGTATATTCCACATTCGAAGTAGCGTAGCAAGGCTGTATCAAAAGAGGAAAGACGGTGGGAGAGGATTGAAAAGTGTAAAAGATTGTGTTAGAACTGAGGAGATGTCGTTGAAGGAGCATGTGGTTAGAAGTGAGGAGTGGTGCCAATGAAGTGGAGGTATGTGAGACCAAGGCTGATTATATGAAACGTATGGATAGAGAAAGGGCAGAAGAATTAGCTAGGAAGAAAATGCACGGAAGGTTCTTCCAGGATATAGCAGAAGTGGCTGATGAAAGATCATGGCAATAGCTTAGAGCTGGGTATCTGGCTAAGAGTACTGAAGCTTTTGTTTGTGCAGCAAAAGAACAGGCATTAGGAACACGATTGTTCAAAAAGGTGGTTCTAGGAGAGGAAGTTGCTGCAGAAAGCCGGATTTGTGGTAAGATCTCAAAGTCAATTGCGCACCCTGCAGCAGGGTGTAGTGGATTAGCCCAGAGAGAGTGCCACAAAAGACACGATCGCATGGGACTCCAGATATATTGGTAGGTCTGTAAGAGGGTTGGGGTGAAGTGTGCTGGAAAGTGGTTTGAGGAGGTGCCTGATGCAGTGAGAACAAGTGAGGATGGAAATGTAGAGGTATGGTGGAACAAAAGTGTCATAACGACCAAGCAATTGGAACATAATCATCTGGATTTGGTCGTCATTGACAAGGTCTAAAAAAACTGGCAGATTGTAGACTTCTCAGTACCCTGGGACAGGAAGGTGAGAGAGAAAGAGAACGAGAATTAAAGCAATTATGCTCCATTGGCCTTGGACATAAAGCGTATATACGGGGTTAAAACACAAATAATCCCGATCGTAGTAGGTACACTAGGAGTAGTATCAAGTCGTCTAGAAGGATAATTGAAAAAACTACGAATCCCCGATATTTTAGGCGGCTTTCAGACTTCTGCTATTGTAGGTACCACCAACATCCTTAGGAAAACCCTTGGTCTTTGAAGCTCCTGGTTTGGAACCTGGATTGAGGTAAATCCTCTTGAAATGAATTCCATCCCTTTCCAGGGAGACGTTGATAAACGAAATCAGAATTCTTTTTCTTCTTCTTCTTCTTCTTCTTCTTCTTCTTCTTCTTCTTCTTCTTCTTCTTCTTCTTATTATTATTATTATTATTATTATTGCAGTTGTTGTTATGAAATCAAATTAAATAAATTAGGAAAATAAAACAACTTATTTATTAGCTACGTAAAAATGTTTAGTTATTTTAAAAAGTTTGATTCAGATAACCATCATTTTCATTATGTTCTATTGATGTAATTAATCACTTTTGAATTTTAACTTTAAACTATTTGTCGACTTCCTCGCATCACTACGGATTATGCAGTGCACCATGCATTCCTTGTTACTTGGCTGTTGTTGTTGTTCTTGCTGCTGTTACTGTTGTTGTTGAATATCATTCATGACGATTATTGTTAACATTCGTTTCTCTGATATTTTCTATTAAGTTTGTTTCTATTAAGAATAGTTTCTAGAATGATGTCGGGTATTTACGGGACGGACTACTTGAAGGTTGTCAACATCCATAAATGAAAGTATTTCCTGAGAACGAACTTGATTCGGACATGGCCCACCCAGATTATCAGTCAGTGTCGTTAAGCACTTTTTTTTAAATATTAAACTGACATTGTCGCATATCTTGCCATCGTGGGAGACAAGTAAATAAATGGCGTTTTTCAAGGGATCTTTAGTGCCCTCTCATTCTAAGCCGAGTAATGGCCCATTTTTTAATGAATGAAATTTGAAAACTTATATTTTTTTCATTTTTAAAAGAGTGATGCTAGCGAAAAGAGAAGACAACCCAAATTAATGCTTTTTTTTAAATATTAGAAAATAATTGTTAGAATTCTTAGAGACTATTATTTAATTAAATAATTTGATCTTTTTGAAAAAAATGTTTATATAAAATTTGTAAACTGAATGTCATATTTTATTTGTGCATTTTTTCAAGAAATATTAATTTTTAAAATAATCATTTTGCAATATAAAATGTAATATTTTATTTTAATTATTACCAGAAATTTTGGTTCGAAAAAACAAACAAACAAACATTTATTTTTGATTATCTCCCCTTTTCGCTATTATCACGGCTCAGAAAATGAAAAAGAAAAAAAAAAGCCTACTTCCGGGAGGTTTAAGTGCACTTGTGCCAGCTTAGTTTGTTATTTCGTTTCAATCCTAGCTTGAAGTAGTTGTTGGTCATAATACACACACACACACACACACACACACACACACACACACACACACACACACACACACACACACACACACACACACACACATATATATATGTATATATATATATATATATATATATATATATAAATCAATATTTGTTGTTTGCTTTTTTTAGCGATATGAACAACTTCGAAACGCTGTCTTTTTTTTTTGTTTTTTTTTCGCTACCTTAGCGGTTTTTAAGAGCTATAAGTTCTTATTTTGATTCATATATCTATATAAATGGATCGCCCTTATTCTGTATGGGACGTGTATATATATACATATATATATATATATATATATATTACTGTCATTAAATGTTTTAAATATTTCATTAGCTTATTATCAATAATAGAATACACAAATTCGCATAATCATTCTTCTACCTGTCAGATATGTGATACCGCTAGCGAAAAAAGCAATGCTGTTTGTGTAAACAAATAGATTTTAGGTCATTTAGTATTTTCACATGCCCATCACAGCAGCAGCGATGTAGCGTAACGGTGGGATGAGCTGACTCGCAATGGCAGTTGAGTTTCAATCGTGACTTGAAGTAGATGCTGGTCTATACTCTCTGATGAGCTGTGTTGCAACGAAACAGTTCTGTATGTTGATGACTACATGTATATATATATGTATATATATATTGATATATATATATATATAGTCATCAACATATGCATGTAAGATTATATATATATATATATATATATATATATATAAAATCTTACATGCATAAAACTCCTATATGTTGATGACTATATATATATATATATATATATATATATATATATATAGTCATCAACATATAGGAGTTTTATGCATGTAATATATATATATATATATATATATATATATATATATGTAATATATATATATATATATGTAATATATATATATATATATATATGTATGCATATTTATATATGTAATATATATATATATATATATATATATATATATATATATATGTATGCATATTTATTTATTTTTTTTATTTGCGATTCTGTTGTATTTAATTGTTTCGTTACCTAAGCGGGGAGGGAGTTACTTTCTTTTTGTTTATTTGTATCGCTTTGTTTTTTTTTTGAGACGCATTTTTGTTATTATTGTTAATTATTAATAATTATTATTACTTATTAAGTATTAAAAAAAAATTATTTAAATATTTATTGCGTGCATGAATGTTATCTATGAACAATTGTTTCTGGGTATCACCGCGATCAGCATGGCTAAACTTAAAGAACTAAAAATAAACTTGTAAGAGATATTTAAAATATTACAAAAAGAAGTAACAAATATAACGCACATAACAACAACAATAACATAACAACAACAATAACATAACAACAACAATAACATAACAACAACAATAACATAAACCGCTGATACAAAGTTTTTTCCTAATTATTTGATTCCATGACTTAATATAAGATCAATGTTATGAACAAATCTTTCAAAAAGGTTATTTGATATAATAATAAAAATTGAACCAGTCAAGAAAGAATTCCAATCCTGTAATCGAGGATAGAATAGATACCACAATTTGATGATAACCCAATCTTTAATATATATATATATATATATATATATATATATATATATATATATATATATATATATATATATATATATATATATATATACTAGCATTCCAGCTCAGCGTGGGCCGGGTGTTTGGAGGTGTATGTTGAGCAAAAGAAAAAAAAAAAAAAGAAAAAAAGCGGTCAATGTTTTTAACTTTGACCCCTATTTTGACCCTTTAACATTTATTGTTTTGGGCTCAAATCAAGTTATTAAGTTAGATCCATGTTCAAGGAACCGATATCTAAAATCTCAAGTGTTTAGACCCAAAAATATCGGAGGAGTTTGGTAGATCTCAAAGGTCAAATCGTTGAACTTTGACTCCTTAACAACCGAATTCCTGGCCGAAAACGGATTACAAAGATTTTTCCAAATCTCCGTACCCTGTATATCAAATTTCGAGTCTGTAGACTGAAAATTCACAGAGTTATTGTGTTGGAAAATGTACACAGACACACACACATACAAACACATACACGTTCACTTATATATACACTTGTGCCCGATATTATTCATACCCCTCGGATCTTTGAGATTTCTATAAGAATATTGCTCAAACCAGAAGATAGACAATATTAAAGGGATTTCAAACAATAAATCAAGCATAAGCATTTAATTTAAACTCAACAAATAAATAAATTATGCAAGTTTGAAGCATTATACTAAGAAAAACAATAATGGCACTAGTTCAAAATTATTCATACCTCTCTTACTAATAGTCAATAGCATGCCCTTTATTCTTAATAACTGCCTGTAACCGTTTTGGATATTTATCAACAAGGTTTTTACAATCAACAACACTGATTTTTGACCATTCTTCAATGCAGTAGTTCTCTCAATCCCTCAAATTTCTAGGTTTCCGCTTTTTAACCTCAGTTTTCAATATGTGCCAGAGGTTTTCGATAGGGTTCAGGTCAGGACTCTGGCTAGGCCATTCCAAAACATTAATGTGATTATCCTCAAACCATTTCTTGACTATTTTGGCAGTATGTTTTGGATCATTATCCTGTTGAAGGACCCAGTTTGGTCCTAAATGGAGCTTCTCCGCATCCTGTCTAATGTTTTTCTGGAGTATCTCCAAATATTGCTCCTTCTTCATGGTTCCATCTATCTTGACCAAACTACCTGGACCACTAGCCGAAAAGGAGCCCCAAAACATTAGGCTACCACCACCATGTTTCACCGTGGGTATGGCGTTCTTTGGGTTGTAAGCTTCTCCTTTCTTCCTCCAAACGTAAGAAGCATCCATATGGCCAAACAATTCAATTTTTGTTTCGTCAGTCCACAAAATACTTGAGAAAACGGACTCTGGAGAATTCACATGGGTCCTAGCAAACTTTAGACGTGCTGCAAGGCGTTTTCCGGTGTGCAATGGAGTCCTTCTTGGTCTTCTTCCTTTCAGACCATTTTCATGCAGAGTCCTTTGCAATGTTTGCCTTGATATTTTTATGCCAGAAGACTCCAGATTTTCTAAAATGTCTTTAGTAGTGGTGGTTGGATTTGCATTAACACTTATTACAATATTCCTGATGGCTCTAGCAGACAGTTTCCTTTTCCTTCCTCTACCAATCAAGTTGTTTGTTGTGTGGTGGCTCTGGAATTTTTTGATGATGCTCTGTACTGTTGCTGGAGGGACCTCAAATTTCTTGGAAATTGACTTGTAACCTAAACCATCCTTATGTGAATTCACAATTTTAGTCCTAAGATCATTACTAAGCTCTTTTTTCTTCCCCATTCTAATAATTTTTATTCTTTTTTTGGTTTTCAGTTGATATCATTTTAATTTCTGAAAAATGCAAAAAACGAAATGAAATTAATCAAAGGTTGTATAAAAGCATTCAAAATAAGAATCAAACAGGAAACAAACAGTCAGAAACTCGATTAATACTGAAAAAATAAGGGGGTATGATTATTTTTGAACATTGCAGATTTTATAAATAGCTGTATATTTCTTTTATTACAAGTATCCCGAGATTTTAAAATGACGAAAATGATCAGAAGAGGTTTATTAAGAATATTTATCAATATGGACGTAAACAATAAATTCTTACAAAGTTACAACTAATAAACTCAATTTTCAAGAGGGGGTATGAATAATATCGGGCACAAGTGTATATATATATATATATATATATATATATATATATATATATTTTATTATTCATTTCAATACAATACAAGCTTATATATATAATAATATATATTTATATTTTATTCATTACAACACAAGAGAGTCTGTTCAATTATGATTAAAGGGGGAATCATACCTGCCACAAATCACTCAATTACATTTCTTTCAACCACATGAAGATGTGATCGAAATATCGATCGACATGTATCGGCAATCGTAGCGAGTGTCTAAATTTATGACTCGAATTGTGTTATCTAATTCTTTCCCACTGCAAAAAAAGGTGATACAATGTCGGAAGGTTAGATATGTCAAGCTAGCGCCCCTGAATGAGGAGCACTCTGGCTTTAAAAATGCTTTGTCAGTCCAATTTGCGTTCCCCGTTTTGGGTGCATCAGACCGTAAGCAATAAAGTTTCTCCCTTTGAAAGACGGAAAGCAAGGTTTGAAACGGTGGACCTCCTAGGACTACTCAGAATGAATGTCTCAGCCCACTAGATAAAAGGCCATCGAAATGCCCCAGTTTTTGTCAGACTGATTATTGGGTGAGTGTATTATTCATGAGAAATGTATATTAGCTTACCCCATGACATAGACATTTGTGTAAAATTGAGTTCTGTCTTCCATTGAGGGAGTGATTTTTAAGGTCTTCTTTGTTATCTTTTTTTGTTTCCTTTTCCTTTCAGGAAATACAGGTCAGGTATGTGACTACCAGTGTAAGCTGAGCGGATGCTGGGGTCCTGATGCCGAAGATTGCATTGAATGCATCAATTACCGAGTCGAAGAGACAGGCAAATGCGTGCCATCTTGCTGGAACGTCAGTATGGTGTTCGACAGCGGGCTGAACACGTGTAAACCTTGTCACGAGGAATGCCAGAACGGCTGCACGGGATCCGTAAGTAACTTCTTTCAAAACATGTATCATCGTAAAATGTAAAGACATGACGCTTGTAAATATTATTTATAGAAAATGACATTTTTTTGTAATGTTTGATATCTTATTGAGAAATAAATCGATTATATTAATAAATAAATCAATTGATTACACGATCATATCCTTTTTTCATACAATATTATTTTTTCCTTTATAGCATGATGTTCCAACCGATATTTATTGAAGACTTGTAATTACAAACCACATATTTATTTTTTTAAATTCTTTGAATCGTGGATGAAAAAAAAAGGAAGAAAAAGAAAAATCGATTCGAACACTTGATATATGATATGATATATCGTCGAAACGTGGAATAATTAAGAAAAATAGCGATAATATATTCATCCAAAATTTTGAAGGAATATTAAAAGAACTTACTTAATTAATATTTATACTCAGATTAGCAAAGCAAATGATTGCCTGATGGTGGTTGGAAAAAATAATTTGATACTATTTATGATGAAAAAAAATAAATTTATTTCCCAGATGTATGAGTACTAATAACGGTATTTAGACATATATGAAAAAATAACTAATTAGGCAATTTTGAATCAAATTTGAAAAAAAACTAATTTGGCAATATTTTGACTAAAATTTGAAAAAGTAACTAAGTTGGTAATTTGATTAAAATTTTGAAAAATAACTAATTTGGAAATATATGAACTAAAACTGAGCAAAATTATCTAAATTGGTTATTTTAACTAAAATTTTAGTTAATCATTTTGAATAAAATTTAAAAATCAAATTAGTCATTCTGACTATAATTGGAAAATAGGCTAAATTGGCAATATTTTGAGTAAAATTTGACATTTGACGAATTTTGAAATATTTTTCTGAAATTTGAAATATAACTAAGTTGGCCATTTTGACAAAAAAATTTAAATGCGTCGTTTGCGGTTCAGTGGAACTTTAATTTTATTTTCTTGATAAAGAAATACATTTTCAAAGAAGGAAATCGCTCCTGATAAGGCGTGAAGCCACGAGATGTAAAAATCAAACAACAACGAAAGATAGTTCTTGCAAAGATAAGAAATGCCTATTGGTCTTAATTTTGAAGTGACTAAGGATGTAGGCAGTAGGATGTAACAGTCTGCAACAAAAGAGTTGTACAATTTTTGGAAATTAGTTACTGTATAACAATTAGACAATTTCTTAACGATCAGGGCCATAATTTGGACATATTTGCCTCATATTTGTTCATAATTTGACTAAAACTGTCATCTGAGGGTCACTGAGAACTCGTTCGAAGACTATGAAGATGTCTGTTGTAGATGTTCGAAGTGTCTTTGTAGTTGAAGACTAAAACCTCAACAGAAAGATCTGGCGTAAATGGAGCTATCAATAGAATATAACGAAGCAATAACATTATAATAGAGAAGATATTTTCCATTGCATGTTATATCGCATCCTGAAATCGCTACGAAACGCCTATCTTGTTTTGATTTTAAGTGAAGTCAATCATGCCAAACAGCCAGTAAAAGATAAAATCCTGGAACACAAATTTATTCAATGTAGAACTTAGTTTATTTAGTATTCAACACTGTTTTACCTAATACAGGCTTATATGAACTGTGCTCACCTTTTCAGGTTTACTGTTAAATTTTATGTTACAACAATTATATCGCACGCGGTCGTTATCGTCAACGTGTACTTATACATTCGCGATCTCATCAGTGAGCGATCAAGTAAGCAATTCAAATAAATGAACATTTTTTTATACATAAGTTGCGCGGGTGTTTATTGTACTTATATTTCTTTCATTGCTGCTTCTTGTCATCGGTCATGACTGATCGTGATCCTCGTGTCGTTGTTGACAGCCTCGTCAGTTCAGCTAGACGAATAAAACTATTCTTGTATCAAATACAATGAAAAATTATTGAGTTTTCAAATGTTTTACTGAGAGAGAGAGAGAGCGAGAGAGAGAGAGAGAGAGAGAGAGAGAGAGAGAGAGAGAGAGAGAGAGAGAGAAGTAGCTTACTCATAGAGGAAGACACCAATATGACTAATTAACTATTCACTTCTTAACTTATTTTTCTAATTTGGAAATTGAGAGATACAGACGAGCAGAATCTTTAGGTAACATTCGCTTCGATTATCTCTACATTTTCCAACGCATCTCGTTTGTATCGCTTCCCTACCGTGACTGTTCTCTCGCTCCTACATGTAACGTCATCTCTATTATCGTAATGCTCAACACCTGATTTTTAGCGCGTTTTCTCGTCTAAGAAATTGACCTTTGGCATCCGCCTCAATTAGTCCACCTGCCACTGCGTACATTTCCGTTTTCCACCAAGTTATCATAACATGTACTAATGTGACCCTCACCAAAAATCAATTCTAATTCTATCTCTACATACTGGCGCAGAGTCCCAGCATATGATATTATTTTCAAACTCGTCTATCAGTGAGTATGAAAGTATTTTAAGATAATTGAGCAAAATAATTTTTTAAATAAAATTTTTCATTATCTCCAAGATCATTGAATCATTTTTCATATTAATTTCAAATTAAGCATTTATTTGTCAAAATCAGGTTCGATTTTAGTTACAGAAACCCCTAATAATATGAAATCTTATAAGTGTATTCACGCAAGTATAATCACAAACTGTTTCACCACGGATTTTAATTGGACTTAACGAGGACCGCTTTATTAATTAGACTCCCTTGGCTTTAGAATGGAATTCCAGGAAATGCAGTAAATATATTAATGACACAACAATTCAAGGCAGAATTAAACAGTGACTGAACCACTATATTCGTAAATGTGTAAATGTCTCCTTCTTTAGAAGTCGGTCTGTTGTTTTTACGGTAGTTTTTTTAAAATCTCGGAACGGTACGTTGGTCACGCGGGAGTTACGTTAACATTTTTGTTCTTTAGAAGTGCTGGTTGAGTTTGAATAAAATAAAATACGTATTATATACGTTTGGAGCCAAAACAACGCATTATTACAACATGGAAAACAAAAAAAAAAAGAAAAGAAAGAAAGACTGAATATGAAGCTTTGCGTCGAAATATATTTATAAATTTCAATATAAATTTTAAACAAAATAAATTTCTGTTTATTTTGTAATAATGCGTTATTTTGTCTCCAAACGTATGTAATACGTATTTTATTTTATTACAAACTCAGCCAGCGCTTCTAAGGAACAAAAATCTTAACGTAAATCCCGCGTGACCAACGTACCGTTCCAAGATTAAAAAAACTACCGTAAAAGCAACAATGGACTTGTACTTGCTTATTCTCTCCTCCAACAACAACATTCAAACTCAACCAGCGCTTCGAAGGAACAAAAGTCTTAACGTGAATTCCGCATGACCAAACGCACCGTCCCATGATTAAAAAAAAAAACTACCGTAAAAACAACAAACGGACTTCTACTTGCTTATTCTCTGCTCCAACAACAACATGGCAAAAAGAAAGTCATACTGATGATGAAGTGTATCTTCGAAAAATATTTATAAATTTCAATATAAATTTCAAACAAAATAAATGTCTATTTATTTTGTAATACTGCGTTGTTTTGGCTTCAAACGTATGTAATACGTATTTTATTTGAATCCTTCAGTTTGTTACGCTTCAGTTTCAAATAGTACTTTTGTTTTTCTGTCACACTTCTGTTTAGAACTGCATTTTTGTTAGTCTGTCACACTCTTCTTTGACACAGCATTTCGGTAGTAATTTTTTGTCATCGAAATAGCGCTTTTGTTGGTTTGTCAATCTTCATTTTGCAATGGCATATTCGATGGTCTGTCACACTTCTGTCCGTCATACTTTCGTTAGGAATATCATTTCTGTTAGGAATATCATTTCTGTTTACCTGTTAAGCTTCTATTTGCAATGACATAATCGATGGCCTGTCACACTTGTCGGTCTGACAGGCTTTCGTTTGAAATAGCAGATTTGTTGGTCTGACATGCTTTTGTTTAGAATATTATTTATATTATTATGTCACACTTTTGTTTGTAATAACATTTTGTTTATATGTAACGCTTTTGTTTATAAAAACGTGTTTGTTTGTCTGTCACGCCTTTGAAATGACGTCTTTGTTTATCTGTAACGCTTTTGTTTGTAATAACGTCTTTGTTTATCTGTCACGCTTCTGTTTGTAATAACGATTTTGTCTACACGCCTTTGTTTTAAAAATGTGATGGTTGTCTGTCACGCTTTTATTTAAAATAACGTCTTTGTTTGTCTGTTCCGCCTTTAGTATAAATAACATTTTAATTTGTCTGTAACGCTTTTGTTTGAAATGACGTCTTTGTCAGTCAGGTTTTGTTTGAAAAAACGTCTTTGTTTTTCTGTCACGCTTATAGTTGAAATAACTTCTTTGTCTGTCACGTTTTTTTTAAATAACGTATTTGTTTATCTGCTACGTTTTTGTTTAAAATAACATCATTGTTTGTCACGCGTTTTTGATATAACGTTATTGTCTTTTACGCTTTGGTTTGTACCGCTTTTTTTGTAATAACATCTTTGTCCGACGCTGTGAAGCTTTTGTTTGAAATGACGTATTTGTTTGTCACGCTTTTATTTGAAATGACGTCTTTGTTTGTAACGCTTTTGTTTGAAATAACGTATTTGTTTGCCTGTCACGTTTTTGCTTAAAATAACATCTTGTTTGTCTGTCACACTTCTGCTTGAAAAACGTCTTTGTTTGTCTGTCACGCTTTTGTTCGAAAGACCGCCTTTGTCTCTCACGCTTTTGTTTAAAAAAATAAGTTTGTCTGTCACGCTTTGTATTTTATAAAAACGTCTGTCACGCTGTTGTTTAGAATAACTCCTTTTGTCTGCCATGCTTAAGTTTGAAAAACTATTTTTGTCTGTCATGCTTTTGTTTAAAATAACATCATTGTCACGCTTTTTTTTGGATATAACGTTTTCGTTCGTCTGTAACGCTTTGTTTCACGCTTTGTTTCACGTTTTGTTTCACGCTTTTTTTGTAGTAACGTCTTTTTCTGGCAAGTTTATGTTTATAATAAATCTTTCAGTTTGTCTGTCACGCTTCTGATTCAAATAACAATTTTGTTGGCTTGTCATACTTCCGTTTTAAATTTGTTTCTCTGTCACGCTTAAAGTTAAAATAACATCTTTGTTTGTATGTCACGCTTTTGTTTATGATGACACCTTTGTTTGTCTGTCACGCTTTTGTTTGAAATGACGTCTTTGTTAGTCACGCTTTTGCTTGAAATAAAGTCCTTGCTTGTCTGTGACGTTTTTGTTTGGAAAAAACATCCTTGTTTGTCTTTCACGCCTTTGTTTGAAAAAACATCCTTGTTTGTCTGTCACGCTTTTATTCGAAATTACGTTTTTGTCTTTCACAACTTGATTTAAAAACGTCTTTTTTGTCTATCACGTCTTTTATTTTAGAAAAACCGTTTGCCACCTTTTGTTTTAATTAATATTTTTGTCTGTCATGCATTTGTTTGAAATGACATCTTTGCCCCGTTTTCGCTTCAAATAAAATATTTGTTTGTCTATCACGCTGTTGTTTAAAATAACATCATTGTCTATCACACTTTTTTAAATATACCTTTTTTTATCTTGTACGCTTTGGTTTGAAATAACACCTTGTTTGTTTATCTCGCTTTTGGTTGAAATAACGCCTTTGTTTATCTTTGTTTGTTTGTCACGTTTCCGTTTAAATTTTTGTCTGTCTGTCACGATTTCGTTTGATATGGCATCTTTGTCTGTTACGAACGTCTATGTTTATGTGTCACGCTTTTTTGTTTAAATAACGTCTATGTTTGTCTGTCACGCTTTTGTTTGACAGTGCGTCATTGTTTATAACGCTTTTGTTTTAAATAGCATCTTTGTTTGTCTCTTACGCTTTTGTTTGAAATAACGTCTTCGTTTTTATGTCACGCTTTTGTTTGAAATAGCTTTTACATCGCTTAATGCGCATCATTATTTACATTTATTGTTGCATTGTATTTAATTCCATTTCTTTCATTCTTTATCATATATTTATTACTAATTTTTCTACATTTTTATTTCTTTCAATTTTAATTTTAGGCTCCCAATCAGTGTTTCTCATGTCTTAATGTGAAAATACGAAATACATGCACCAAAAAATGTCCCCGGAAGATGACTGAAAACGCGAAAGGAATCTGTAAACATAAAAAACGCGGCTCGAAAAAAGATAGGAAAAGGTATTTTTTAGAATTTAATTTTACATTCAGTTCTTTACAACGTCGACATCTACAAGACAACATTTCTCAATGCGATTTCGCATGCGTTGCATACATCAAATCGATGCAAATTATAGATTACTTTACTTTGTTCAGGGCAAAAACAAAATTGAAATTGGCATGTGGAATTAATCGATTTTTAATCTAAATACTGAAACTTGAATTTAGCATTAATTTATAGAAAGGGGAGATAGTCTCATCCTCTTAGACATGATCCTAAAACAATTTCCAATTAATTACGTATGGTACTGTAAACCAACCTTTGATACTGTTTCCTCGTTGCAATTGTGTCTGTTGTACAAGCACTCTAAAAAAGATGGTCGAAACGTGGTGAAACAACAACAAATATAAAGATGAAGATAAGAATCGCTATTTAATAAATAAATAACTGATCTCAAAGGATTCCAATAATCTAATGAGGTTAAATGGTCAATTGACAGATCCATTTCGTGAAATTATACGTTTTTCAAATATTTTTCTTAATAAATTGATCGCCTCGCGCGCTGTGTGACATCTGATTCCGTCCTATTGAAACCACATAATAAATTGCCAAACTAATGTAGACTGAAGATAACGGATAAAGGCCAAATCTGCATTTAAACAGAATAGAGTTGTCAACTTAAAGTTTTAAGAATCTTAAAAAACAAACAAACAAAAAAAAACCCAAAACAAAAAAAAAAACAAAAGATGTTTTTACTCCTTAATGTACAACATGGTAATCTTACACGTGACCTTGTCTATCTGTGTGAGGAACAGTTTTTACCAAACTCTTTTGTCAATTTTTGATCTTTAGAATGAAACTTGGTATATAAGGGATTTGGAAAAATTCAACTTCATTTTATTTGGATTAATCGAACTATTATTCTCATCTTGAGTGATTTTCACAATGTTTCGGTCGATGTAATCTCCAACCTTCTTCAGATGTATCTTATCGAACTCGAGAATACGTCTGTCGAACTCGGGACTTTGGACGGAATTTCGAACGGAGCCCTTTATTTACTACACGGGGAGAGCATGCTCTTGTTCCGTCATCAATACTCTAACCATTGTGTCACGGGTCCTTGTCCGCAGTGATTAGAGTACTTGGAAAATCAATTGTAAAAGTGATATTCTCCTGAAGGTTGAAGGTTCAATCCTCAGTGTAGGCGACCTAAATATATATTTGCGGATTACTTAGGACCTCTATCCAGTTATGGCTGACGAAATAAAAGCTTGCTATCCCGTGAAGTAAATAAAAGAATCTGTTCGAAATTTCATCCAAATTCTCGAGTTCGACAGAAACATTTCTAAGTCTAACAAGATACACCTGAAGAAGGTCGGAGGTTACATCGACTGCAACGTTGTGAAAATCACATTCAAGCTGAGAACAGTATACATAGCAATAGAGTTTTGTATTTTTGCAGTTCGTTAAATTAAACACATTATAACAATCAACTTCTTTCGCCTTCAACCCAGTTACAAATTGTGAGTCTTTTTATTTCTATTTTATCAATTAGCAGGGGCGCCCAGGGTTGCCCGGTCGTAAAGTACGCTTAAATATATTTTAATTCATGCAGATTTCGTATGTATTATTACAGAGCCAATTCTCTATAGAATATAATATTGTAGCTAATGTATAGCACTGATATCCAAAGTTAAAGAAAATGACTGAGCTGCAATCAGCTTAAATAGAAACTAAAACATTTAGCGCCGCAACCGCATTCCCTATCGTTTGAGCTATCGAAAGATAGATAAAAAATATTTAAAATTAAACCATTACAATATATGAATGAATCTGCGCATGCGCATAAGTAATAAAAATATGTCAAGCTGAAATTAACATTTTGTATTTCAACTTTCTGACTTATTTCTGCACGCATTATTCATCCATCCAAAGATTTGTTTTCGTTATAAACCAGCATTGGTCTATGATTACTATTTCCTGTTAATTTCAGTGTTATATGACCGGTAGTTTAAGAGTTTATTTGTTTAATATTTACACACAGACACACACATATCTCTACTGTTTTATATATATATATATATATATATATTTATATATATATATATATAAAGATAAAATAAAGGAGACGTAATAGTTTTAGTTATGCAAGAAGAATGTCTTAACGGATGTGTCATACTTTATAGATTTTAAGTAAAATCAAAGTTGGATAAATAATGGCACGACTTATGACCCAACGGGTCACGGGTAGTATAATATATATATATATATATATATATATATATATATATATATATATATATATGTATAGGTTATTGAATGACTTACAGACTAAATAGTTTTCTAACGAATGATAAAAATAAAAATTAAATAGTTTTTTTTAATAGTTTAAGTAAGACTATATATATATATATATATATATATATATATATGTATATATATATATATATATAGTAAGACTATATATATAATATATATATAGTAAGACTATATATATATATATATATATATATATATATATATATATGCATTCGTGTGTTGTTTGATTTGCATATATTGATTTAGTGAATAAGCTTCTTCCATTTTTCTCCTCTTACATACCACTTAAACCTAAAACTTAAAACGCCCCTCTTTACCCCATATTACTATTTCATACAGCAAATCACTGGGAAATGTTTACGCAATTATCTCCCTTTATAGCTGTTTTCCCCTCTTCATTTCCATTGCTATTTTTATAAAACAAAAAGCGTCTTTAAATCTGAACCGATTTGCAATCCCTCTGGTCCGTTTTGTCATTTTCTACCTGTTGATTCAAGATAACCTGCTTGACACTGCCAACTAGACCAGCAAATATATATGAACCCGAGAAGATCAACCTGACCTCTCGTTACTACATCATATCGCTTTTATTGCAGAGAGTCGGGCAAATTGACCGTTATATTGTCCGTAAACAATGACGCCTTGAAGAGAGGTCGTGCATTGTGGCTATATATGGCTGCCGTATGTGGCGTGTTAGACAGTTTCTTTATACCAAGAATATCCTCTTTGACATGCATACTATTAATTAAATTCTATCTATCTATCTATCTATCTATCTATCTATCTATCTATCTATCTCTATTTGTATTGGGATCTTTCTGTTTGTCCTTACTTTGTTTAAGCTTGATTATCTATATTCTATTAGTCCATTTATCTCTCTCTCTCTCTCTCTCTCTCTCTCACACACACACACACACGTATGGTGTAAAATGATCTGTTCAGCAAGGGGAGACTTAATTCCAAATATTTCTATGTTATATCTCCCCTCTTTTGGAAATACGGTACGATTATGAATATCTTCAATATCGAATAATCCTTATACACTGTGAAATTTACTTTATGTATGAAAACCAAAGAGGGGAAACATAACATATGAGAATTATTTGGAATCAAGTCTCCCCTTGCTGTTATTTCAGATCATTTGAAACCATAACAGCAAATTTTAGTCTCCTCTCAATCAAGATCAGAGGTTTGGGGAAAATATAAGATATTTTGTAATTAATATGCAAAACTAGGAAAACAAATGACTATGATTAAAGTATTTTATGGCTGTAATAAAGTGCCAAAAGTAGGCTCTGGATGAGAGATGATTCTCTTAATGTGCGACCTTAAGGACACATGTCACATAATCCAGTACACGATTCAGGTCATTAGCTTTCAACGAGAATTTATTTGATAAATCATCATCAATAGTCACTGGATTTCGAACTTGTAAAATTGGCAAAAAGATGGTATATATATATATATATATATATATATATATATATATATATATATATATATATATATATATATAACATAAATTAATATATGAAAATATAATTTTATGCGTACATTTTCAGCATTTACTTCAACAGTGCTCAATACATTGGTAGAGCTAGCTAGTAACTTATACAAATATATATGGCAATTAAGCTACACAGAATATTCTACATTTCATTCTACCGAGAATGAAACGCGGAATAATGTGTAGCTTAATTACCATATATATTTGTATAACTTACTATATATATATATATATATATATATATATATATATATATATATATATATTGGTAGTCAAATTGAATAGTGAAATGCATATATCTTTGGTTTTATGGGACGAAACTACATGAAAATTTCCAAGCTTTTTGTGGGATTATAGTACTATTCTATGGTTAAACTTTTATTACAATTAGTAAAAAAAGAACCTATACTTTTAAATAAGATGGTTAAAATAAACGTTGACGGGAGAAAATTAAGAGTAATAATAATCGACACGTATACCGTCACTTTTTTTGTATTTTCTGACTGAAAGAATAGGAACGAGGAGAATGTTATTTTATTAGACTGTTAAAATAATAGTATCGACATTGACTGGCGCAACATCAAATGATCGTGAAGAGTCAAGGAAAATAAAAAGAATGAGGAATAAATAAGCAACAGCCAAGCACCCATATCAACTTTGGGGAGGTTTGTTGCTATCCAAATTCCAGTAAAGAGCTATGCTCATTGCCAGCGAGAAATAAATAGCAAGTGACCGTTGTGATAACAAATTCATTTGGAAAGGTCATCGAAAGAGATTGAGAGTACTGGGAAGCTGGGGAAACTTGTTGCTAACCAGACTCCAAGAAACACCGCTAATTATTATCAGTGGATAATCTCTGATGATGACTTGTGCAGGAACTCTTAGTGAGTACACATAACATTAAAAATAATACTTATAAATATTTTTGGCATATTTGGGGATACCTATAAATAGACGATGTTCAACAAAAAATCACATAGTGCAGATTAAAAAAAAACTACACTTGAGAGACGAAAAAACTCAAACGAAATTATATAGTAAAAATCGGATATAATGAATAAACACGTAGGTCGTATCTCTAGTAAGATATGCTGAGTCCTTATAAGCAGGATGAAAGAAAATCGAAGCCATCTGGACCTTGTGCGAGGACCCATGGAGCAGTGGTTAGAGTTAAAAAAAATAATTTCTTCTGAAGGTTGAAAGTTCAATCCTTAGTGAGAATGATCGAAAAAAAAATTGCGAATTACTTAGGCCCTCTACTCAGTTATAGCTGATGCAACGAAATCATGTTATTAATTAAATAAAGGATTCCATTCGAAATTCCGATTTAAACAATATATTTCCGATTTAGACGATATACACCTGAATAAGATCGGAGGTTAGATCGACCGAAACGTTGTGAAAAAGATTCTGAAGATGAGAACAATAGTCTGAGGAATACAAATGATACGAATAATAAGTCCTCATCTAAAAATTAAGAAACGTGATATTCATTAAATTCTTTAAATGAGAAAGGAGTATAGAAAAATAGTGGATGACAACAAACAAAAAAATTGAATAGATTACACAGGATACAATATTAGGTTGATGCAAAAATAATATCTTTTTATTGAAATTAGGAAATAATTTTTTCTTCTTCTTTACCTGCATTTGAAGCGTTGATTTAGTTGAAAATTTAAAATAATTACGCATATAAATGAATACGTTTTGAAAGCTGAAAACAACGCATTTTTTTAAATATATAAACAAATTTATTTGGTTATGTCAGATATATTTCGATGCTAAACACCTTTATCAATGAAGAGTCTGTTTTTTCTTTTTCTTGACCACATAAATTTGTTTATATATTTAAAAAGAATGCGTTGTTTTCAGCTTTCAAAACGTATTCACTTATATACGTTATTATTTTAAATTTTCAACTAAATCAACGCTTCAAATGCAGGTAAAGAAGAAAAAAATTTTCTTTCCTAATATAAGAGCCAGATACGTCCTGCCTTGATAAGGTTCAAAATAGACTTCGTGGCCTGGTGGGAGATGTCCTTTTCTCTTCGCTGCAACCTCTATCTCACAGAAGAGATGTTGCGAGTCTCTGCTTTATCGTTATTTTCATGGAAACTGTTCGACTGAGCTCCAGTCTATGGTTCTCCCCTCGCAAAACTTTCACAAGAAACATTCGTCTAGCTGAAAACACTATCAATAATTCCCCATACTCCTTATCTGTGCCTAAACCTAAACGTAGATTCCATGATCAAAACTTCTTTCTTAGAACTGCACATCTGTGGAATTGTCTTCCATTTTCCTGCTTTCCAGCTGTCTATAATATGGTTGTCTTCAAGTCCAACGTGAACAAGTTTTTGATGAGCCGTTCCACTTGTTAACAAATTTACTGAACTTCCATTACTATCGATTATTATATTGTCCTTTTGACTGCTGTACACTCTTTAACCCTTATCCTTGAGTGGCCTATCGGCCTTGATAAGTGGTGATGCCTATGTAAAAAATATATATAATTCGCCTTGCATATGTTAAAATTTGTCACTATTATTTTGTCAGTAGGCCTGACAGTAACGTGTAGTATCTGTTTTAATACTGCACTTCACCTTTTTTGTCTTCGATCAGCAATTAGGAAATCCTACTAGACTGAATCAATTTTAATTTTGTTTCAATCCAGTGGGTTGTTTTTGATGAAATTGTATCTTTTTATATTGAAAAACAAACTTGGAATCTAATTCTGACCTCGTGGGGTGTTAAGTATAGAGCATCATCTGCCGTTCGTAAAGTTCTTGCTTGCATAAATATCTTTTTGTCAATCGTTTGAAAAATTGAATGTGATTAATATTTTTCAATTTATTTTCTTACTTTCTTACTTTCAGGCGTCTCAATCCGCGAGCCAAAAAGAACAGATTGAACAAGAAGGTTCGCCGAACAAGCCGACCGCTGCCGGGCAAAGCTAATTAATCGAATAAAATAATCAATCGAATATCTATCAAATATCTATTTGTATCCCTTTCAATATTTCTGTCTTTCTTCCATTTCCTCTTATATATATATATATATATATATATATATATATATATATATATATATATATATATATATATATATAAAACAGAAAATATAAAAACGAAATAAAAAATCTATAACTGTGGTGGATTCGGGATATCTTCAATACTAAACCACGTTATATAAAAATAAAATTACAAGCAGACCTGACGGACCTTTTAACATTGTAACTGGATCTTTTATTTGTTATTGTTTTGTTTGAAAATAATGTCTTTTTATTTTATATATGGTACATCATTACTAAAGAGGTATTGATTATCTTATTATTTGTTTACCTTAGACTTGGAGACGACCATGCTGTAGTCGGATGGGAAGTATTACGAAAATAATGTTGATTAGTCCTTATAAAAATCTATCGTAGCAAAAACTTGATCAGTAAAAAAGAACATTATATATATATATATATATATATATATATTATAGAGGGCAAAAGTCTGGTTGTATTTCCAGCTAAAACTTGAAAAATACACAACAATCACCCAAAAAGTTTGTACCTCTTTTGATTGGCATAACAGCGGATGTATAATATCTTAAATATAAGAAATAAAAAAATTCTTTATTTGATTTCAAATAGACATCTATATCATTTAATGTTATCAATGCACACACGCATCTTTTTATGTTATCATATGATTGAACAAATGAACTGAAATGATTTTTGTGATAAACTTATTTCAAGTTGTCAGTGGTGTGTTAGTGATGGGGCGATTCCAACATTTTCCCGATTCCGATACAATTACCGATTTCATACTAAATTCCCGATTCCGATAAACTTAACGATTCCGATTCTGATTCTTTATAAATCTCTAATTAAGTTGTTATTTTTCTCGATTACCGAAAACACACACACACACACATATACACACGCACCCACCCACACACACACACACACACATACACACCCACCCACCCACACACACACACACACACATACACACCCACCCACCCACACACACACACACACACACACACACACACACATACACACCCACCCACCCACACACACACACACACACACACATACACACCCACCCACACACACATACACACCCACCCACCCACACACACACACACACACACATACACACCCACCCACCCACACACACACACACATACACACCCACCCACCCACACCCACCCACACACACACACACACCCACCCACACATACACACACACACACACACACACACGCACACAAAACAACTTGTGGGAGGATGATCTATAGATTTTTAGTTTTACTGGTTGTTTAAAATCAATCAATATTTTTTTAAACATAACTAGCAGCTTTTTAAAAATTATTACAAGATTTAGTTTTAAATAAAACTTAACAAAATAGACAATTAAAAGAATAGTTTTTGCCATCGGATATTGATTGCGATACCAATTCCGATACCGATTTCAATACCCCTAAAATTAAATTTTTTCGATTCCCGATTCCGATTAATTATCCCAACGCTAGTGTATGTGTGTGTGTGTGTGTGTGTGTGTGGAGAGAGAGAAAGAGAGCGAGAGAGAGAGAGAGAGAGAAACGAATGGGCTGGGCGAAGAGGAAAGAGGGGATCAGGAAAAGAGGGTCAATGAGAGAAAGAGAGAGTAATATAGAAGTTATGTTACGCATTTGACCCGGACATTTGGCAATTTTTTTCTGTTAGTATATACAGATATAGAGTTGACTTTAATTCATTCATAGATTAGAAATATTAAAATTGAAAACAGAAGCCTTTTTCAATGGAAGATTTTTAAAGAAAAAAATTTGTGTTAAAAATAAATGAATAAAATACGTAGTCATAAGAAAGTAGAGCTAAAATACACAATTTTTATTTTAAAACTACACGTTACATATTCCAATGACGTACCATGGTTTCATTGGCATTAATAGACTTTTACTGTTTAAAGAAGTCCTTTCTAATCCATCACACTTTTCTGACGACTCACGAAATGAAGATAGTTCTAAAATTGAATTCGTTGATTATCGATTTTTCGTCCGGAGAAATTGCATGCATGTGTGTCAAAGAGAGAGAGAGAGAGAGAGAGAGAGAGAGAGAGAGAGAGAGAGAGAGAGAGAGAGAGAGAGAGAGAGAGAGTAATAACTCTCTTCCTGCTCCTCGCACATTGGACAATAAGTAATGGCAACTTTCCGCCTCTTTGAATTTGTCACGTATCCAGCATCTTCTTCGTCTATCGACCAATGGTGACACTGAACATGAGGCTTTTAGCTTCTCATTATTTATAAATGTAACAGTTTAAAAGCAAACTCGAATCTATTAATGCGATTAGAAACAATAAAAATTGGAACAAATTTAAAAGTAGTAAGACTTCCGATAAACGCCAGGTAGCTGGAGATAAAGGAGTCTCAAAAGTAGCACGACGATTAGTCTGGACTTTTCGTTAACATTTTGGCTCTTAACATTTAAGCCATAAGTAAATCTCACAGATATAATGATTGTATTGCTGTAGTTCCTTACACAATGAAACAATGAAATATTGCTCAATGACAAGTAGAGCTGCATTATTGTATATTTTTTTTATTAATACAAGCTACTAATGTGCATACATATTTTAGAGTTGAAACAAGAGGCTTAATGACAATGAATGTCAATAGAAATTACTACTGAAACATGTATGCACATATGTAGTTAATTGTGTTTGTATAAATAAAGAAAACTACAAAATGCATACAGATTGTTAAATTGTCTTAATCCCTGAAAACACTATTGTTCAGCCAATAAATTCAGTTGGATAAGATCGATCTAACGCTAGGAGAGCACGTACTTCCGCCATGGCCAAACGATGTTTAATCGCCTGATATCATGCTTCGATTACTGTTTTGCATTACCATTATGGAAATAACGGAACCCTTGAAAATTGAAGAAACTGACTGAAATATTACTTGATTAACAAAACATCTGATGTTTTATGGGGTTTCGAAAATTCAATCTAATATTTAGTTCCGTATTTGCGTAGGAAAACATCTCATCAATATGTATAAAGGAAAGTTGCTATGAAACAATATTAATGGAAAAATGGCTGCCCCAGCAAAATATAAATTTATATATAATTAAATTGTGGATGTGAATCTGTGACTAAGTTCCCCCAGGTGGATTGAACCTGACCCGAATAAACTTTCACCGTTGGGAGTTAAAGCAGCATTCATTGAAGTAGCGTAGGATGATGCAACGGAATAATTCTCGTTTATATTCTAAAGCCATTCTACTCATCCAACCTCTGGTTAAGGGGATTCGGTTTAAGGAAGCGTTGAGACTTTCGCTTCCCACCCCAGACACGTTCTCGCAGAATCAGTGTCGCGCTGAGAACGCACCTCGGGAATTTGACTGGCAGAGGTTATCGAGTTGCACAGCCTATATATGCAATTTAATAGGTCAGCAGGAGCTCATATCTACCGGCCAGCTCAAATATACCGATCCTTTAGGTACCAGAAATATGTCGATTAATCACAATGTATCATAACGAGGCTTCTATACACGCGAGGCGAAATAGGTTTCCGGGTTTTCGCTGAAGCATAATAAATTCTTATGGACAAGAATACTTTGGCACCGATCTTTTCCAAAATATTGGAAACAAGTAATAGAAGTAGAAGACGAAGAAAAATACTATGTTGTTAGTAGTAGTAGTAGTAGTAGTAGTAGTAGAAAGTAGATAAAGTAATGTTGTGCAGTTCTTGGCTTTAGTAGAAGACATTTTGGACGACCAGAGCGTCTTTGCCAATAACCACACCAACACTGAGTATGAATTGGGTAAAAAAGTAATGTTTTAGTGCAGGTAATATATATATATATATATATATATATATATATATATATATATATATATATATATATATATATATATATATTTAAATTACATTTTCACCTCAAACAAGGCACATTGCCACTTTGATGTAGAGGGCTACTATCAGGGACATAAGCTACAGGGTACTATGTAGGGAGTTGGGCAGCAAGATGTCGGTTCACGTTACACTTTTGGGGAAGCAGGAACCCGGAAGAGAATTTCAAAGTCTAACGGTTCTGGTGAAGAAACTACTGCAGTAGTAGGCTCTCTTACATCTAGGGATCTCTACTGTGAAGAGGTGGGATTTAGATGCTTGTCGGGTTTGTCGGGGGTATTTACAAGTGCTTACAGTTCGTCGGAGTATTCACCGTTAAAGTACTTGTAAAACAGGCAGAGGGATGCTACATTTCGTCGATGGGACAGAGGCTGAAGCTTAGATGATAGGACCTATCAGGTTGGCGACTCTCTTTTGAACCTTGCCTAGGAGTGATATATATATATATATATATATATATATATATATATATATATATATATATATATTTATATATATATATATATATATATATATATAATATAAAGCTGAATATCTGTGTGTGTATGTATGTGTGTGTGTGTCTGGTCACGAATAGGCTCCTATATGGTTGACTATTATAGAAAACTGATTACATATAAAGATAGATGTATCGAGACACAGGAATGGGTATGTTTGATCTAGTAGAACGATGGTTCATTGAAATTGTGGGGTCTGCGTTCGCGCCTGGTCCACAAAGTATGGAAATAAAAAATTGAAAAATGAAAAAAAAAAAAAACGTTTACAAGTGTATTTGATATAGATGTACATAATACTACTTTGATAAGTATGTTTTAACTTAAATAGGGATGGTATAATAAAATTGTGGGGTCAGCGTTCGCGCCTGGCCTCCATAGAATGGAAATAGGCACAAACTTTACTAAAGACTTTTCATATTTATCTGCGTAAATATATTTTGATAATTATGTTTCAGTTTGAAGAAATATGGTATAATAAAATTATGGGGTGTACGTTCGCGCCTGACCTCCATAGAATAGAAATATGTCACAAAGTTTAACAAGGTTTTTTAATTTATATCCACAGAATATTGTGATAAGTGTTTCAATGTGAACAGGTATGGTATAATAAATTATGGGATTTATCTATTTTATTTTTACTTTCATCATATTTTGCTTTGGTTTTGATACACCCAAATTCGAAGCTATCTCTTTACAACCTTTCCTTTTTATAACCTATCATACTTTCATAAATCAGAGTCCATTTTGTGTAGGCTGCTTTTGAACTCAGTCAACGCCGGGTACTTTTGCTAGTATATATATATATATATATATATATATATTTATTTATTGGCATGCACGTTTAGAAAAACGGAAATAAATGAAACGAACCATTTTTGTAGAAGAAATAAAAATATAAAAGTTACTTTAATGATGACAATGTTTATTTGTGAAGATAATATGCGTTTGTAAATAATATACATATGTGCGTATTTGGCAGCGTTGCATTGTGCATGTGTGTGCGTTGGTTTACCTGGTTTCAGTTACTACGTATATAGCTGTAAGTAATAATTCGTCTCTGTTCACCTGACTCTTGAATGTGTACGCGAGACGAAGTATGCTGTTATGTGATCCATTGAATCCTTTTCACCCCCTTCGACTAAGGGTGGAAGGTTAGTGTTGCGTAGACACTTTGGAGTCCTGTTCAAGGTGGGGAAGCTTGAGAATTTTCCGTGTCTCTAGATTTTATATAAGTTTTTAACTTCACTATTTTCACCGAGATGCGTTAGCTTTTGGATTTTGGAGCGATTTTCATTGATGCAAAATACTTTGAGTTCATATGTTTCTGTTAAAACTTGCTTGCCTTAGAGAGTAAGGAGGGAATTACAACGAAGCGGAAATAAACATTGTAAGCAATTGGCTTGTTAACATTCGTAATAATTACATCCCGATTCAGTTGTCACAGTAGAAGAATGGTTAGAAGAAGACGCAGTAGATAACGAAGAAAAAAAAAGATGTCAAAGTATACGACAACAGCCACGATGATGAAGAAGAAAAAGAAAGTGAAGATTAAGACAAATGCGACGAAGCTGAAGATTGCACTAACAAAATTAAAAATAACAATCACTGTTAAGATTATTAGTAATGATAATACTAATATTAAGAAGTAGATGAAGAAGAAAAAAACAGTGACGACGATGAAAACAGAGACGAAGAAGAAAAAGAAGAAGAATTAGTTGTAGAAGAAGACGAAGAAGTAGAAGAAAAAGCAAAATTGGGAAGGTGTATCGCTGACGCAATGTTGCTTAGTTTGCGATGTGTGTTTTTAAGTGTTCGAAAAAATACTCCCTTATTAAGGTAAACGCATTAGATTGAGCTTAATAATGGAATCGTAAGGGAGGGGTGAGTGTTTACTTAGGGTAGCTGTAATGAATGAATATGAGATGTATGGACTAGAGAAATGAAACCGTTAGACTAAATGACTCTAATGACGCACAGTTCCCTGTGTCATATGGGAGAGTAAGGGTAGAATGTCTTAACAGAGTGAACTATATTTCTAACTCCTGAAATTAAGAATTATTTTGGAGAGTCACTTGTTATTATTATTATTATTATTATTATTATTAGCAGTAGTAGTAGTTGTTGTTGTTGTTGTAGTAGTAGTAGAAGTGGTAGTAATAGTAATATTAGTATTAGATGTAAGGCACAATCACGTTGACCCACTGGTTTTTCTTAGATCACCAAAGTTAAGCAAAGTTGAATCTGGTCAGTTGGTCAGTTTAAGATCGGTGACCATTTGGACATATCAGGCGCTATGTGTTCGAGAACGTCAATGTGATATAACTTGGTCCCCCACTCGACAATCTTGCCGACTCTAACGTAGTATGCCGTGGATTTCTTCTCGTTCGTCTTCTCCTCTTATAGTCTTGTTATTGTCTCTCATATTGGCGACTGTGGAAGGGGTCCACCAGCTTACAAGTACAAGAATAATATAATACCCGTCAATAGGTTGATCAATTCATTTCCTAATCTTCTCTGAGTTACGATCTGCTTTAAACTGAATCCAACTCTTAACTGGCTCAACTATGTCTAACGGCAAGTACTAACCATCGCCAACTGCTTCACACCATTCTAAAAGACTGTCTCAAAACTCACAGCCACACCTAAAAACCATCCACACACTACCTCTAAAATATATTGACCTACTCTTGTTTACTCCTTTGTCTTAAAATAACTGCCGCACCTTCGGAACACACCTTACCATTTCTAGATATATTTTAGGTCCTATATCTCCGGTCCTGGTGGTGCAGTCAGAATGCGCCGTTTGCACCACCCTCTCATGTAGAGAGTAAAAGTCCCTTAATGGGGCCACCTGTTAGCCGTTGGTGGCGATCCTTGATGCCTTAGGAGGGATAATGTTGGTTGACGGACTTGGGATCAGGGTTTAACACCCCCAACTCCTAACACACCACATTGGCCCTTACTAGAGTTAGAAGGGTTGTCGGATAGGCCGGATATTATCAATTGGTTAGCAATGACAAGCCATAATACTTACCTGCATAAAATCTATTTATTGCAGAAAATATAAGGCACCAGACACTACACAAAATCGTCCGACTCACTAACAAGCCCCCCCCCAACCCTTAAGAATCAAAAGGCAGTGGCAGGGATTAACTCACTAGTAAGGAAAAACTACTATAGTTAGGAATTATAATTGAAGACTCATCAACATATGCAAATATAATTTAAACTACAAATAACTCGATTTCAAGACAAGAACCAGCACAAAAAATCTGAATTGGCGAAAGAACTAAGATCAGTATTTAACCAAAGAATAAATAATCAGTTCAAATACCAGATATGATACGAAGTGGATCTAAAGGGATATCCCACTTATTCCGCTCGAAAATTTAATATTCCCTAGAAACTTCCTCTTTCGGAGGGAGTCGGATCAACTCGCTTAGGATGAATCACGTCTATTTTACTCTTGTAGTCGTATTAGCATTAGTTATGTCTTTTTGGGTGTTTCCCTTTTAATCGCCCCCCCCCAGAAAACGACATCTACACTATTAATACAATATATCAGGTTGCTGCAAAAATAATGTTTTTTAACGTTCAAAAATATATATTACAAACGACATTATCTTTGCATAATAAATGTACAAATCCAATTCTGTGAAATATTTCAACTGATAGTTCCGAACAGTTTTGTATAGATAACATCCTAACTGGAATACCCATCTCAATATGCGTTTATACAGTTATTTTTTTAGAGCTCCCATGTGAAAACCATGCAAACGACTGACTGTTATTAACATATTTCGAATATGAAGTCATAGCGTGCTCAGACTAAATCGAATTATTCTTCTTTCGTCCCGGCTGTAAGAAAAAGCAGATTGAATTTATTAACTATCATTTTTCTTTCTTAATTATTTACTTATTTACTTATTTACTAGTAAGGTTATCCGACATTACTCGGAGCTACATAAAACTAAATAGAAGTTAAATAATGTCTGTTCTTCTCCATAACCTTTTATTTATCCCCCGCACAACCAATTTTTCTCTCTTGTTTTAATGTGTCTAAAAAGAATGCAATTCATATACTAAGAGTATCGCTTTAAAACGTAATAGTGTAATCTCATATATATTACACTGAGTAAAACAAAACACAATGGCATCCTTGATACTGGATGATTCCGTCCTCGCCACCCGCTTTTATAATAATATGAAGAGAAATTATGTTGATAATGAAAATAGTGAAAAGCGATAAAAATTTATACCATAATTTACATTAATTGATCCCAGAAAAATTCTAGTATAAGAAAACATTCTTTTATTATAACTTATCAAATATAGTATAATAATATTCATAAACATAATTTTATTGATCCCTGACAACGCTGAGTGGAACAAAAGTTGCTGTTAACTCCCTCTACCTTTCCTTATTTATGAAATATAATAAAACAAGTTTAGTAAGTCGAGTTCACATCATTGCCAAATGTACGGTTCAAACCAATCATGTAGTTTCAATTACATTAAAATTTGAGAGAATATCTTTAATTAATGCTTTCGTACTTTATCCTTCTCGAATATGTCGGTTGCTTATAACAACGTCACTATGATATAACATTGTTTATTTCCAGGAAGAATAGAGTTAACACGACCATTTATTAAAAAATTTTTTTTATCAGTTTGTTCAAGCTGTGGATGGGGCATTTTACCGAATGTTAGGTATTCACCCGCTATCTCATTTATTCCAACCGAGATATCTTTTAAAGATTCTAACCGTTTCATTAAGTGCAATTGTTTAAATCTTTTTTGCACTCGGTTCACCGAGTATATTTGCTAGATAGTTTTTGAATTTTTTATTCATGAGTCCAGTTGCGCCTATATTTAGTGAAACGATAAAGCTCTTCCTCAGATTCCAGTTTTTTTGTTCAAGTTGTACATACAAATATACGTTACAATCACGTTGACACACCGGTTCTCGCAAGATCACCGAAGTTAAGCAACGATGAGCCTGGCCAGTATCAGATAGGTGACCATTGGGGAAGGCTAGGCGCTCTATGTACCGCGCCGTCGTAGCAATTTCCAGGTTGGTATCTGGGGTCGCATTTAGCTCACGGGGTGGGATGATGCACCCTCGAATCACAACATAATGTAACAGAAACTACCAACTTTACTTGTTTTCCCAAGATTACCAATGGCTCTACAATTTGGAGAGCTGTGATCGCTGATGCTGTTAAAACAGAAAGGCCGCTGCATGCATGTACATAAGATTTTGCTATTTCGTGATCTTTAACCTCTCAGTTTCGATTAACCTAGTATCATTGGGAACCCTTTCTACGTACTTATTCTTAACTGTTTATTTAACCTATCACGTGATCTTCGTATATTGTAACTTAAGAAGAAAATGACACGAGTTAAATTATAGAAAAATATTACATTATTATATTGTTTTTACACATTTCTACAACCGAATACAAATCTTTAATAATGAAATGTTATCCTAGAAGCGCATTATTAACACTATTTTATATAATAAAGCAAACAGATGATAGATGTAAGAATAGCAGCATCAAGAAAGAAAAGAAGACGATAATGAAGAAAGAGAACAAAAACCACCGGAAAATCGTTGTTTGTTGAATTAACTTAAAAAATACGAAATTAACTTAAGAAATACAAAATTAACTTAAAACATAGGAAATTAACTTAAAAAAATACGAAATTAACTTTTAAAAAATACAAAATTAACTTAAAAAGATACGAAAATAACTTTAAAAAAATACGAAATTATCTTAACAAATGCGAAATTAACTTAGAAAATACGAAATTAACATAAAAAATACGAAATTAGCTTAAAAATACGAAATTAACTTAAAAAATACGAAATTAACTTAAAAAATACGAAATTTACTAAAACAATACGAAATTAACTTAAAACATAGGAAATTAATAAAAAAAATACGAAATTAACTTAAAAAAAGACGAAATTATCTTAACAAATGCGAAATTAACTTAGAAAATACGAAATTAACATAAAAAATACGAAATTAGCTTAAAAATACGAAATTAACTTAAAAAATACGAAATTAACTTAAAAAATACGAAATTTACTAAAACAATACGAAATTAACTTAAAACATAGGAAATTAATAAAAAAAATACGAAATTAACTTAAAAAAAGACGAAATTAACTTTTAAAAAATACGAAATTTTCTTAAAAAATGCGAAATTAACTTAAAAATACGAAATTAACTTAAATAATATGAAATTAACTTAAAAAATACGAAATTAACTTAAAAAATACGAAATGAACTTAAAAAATACTAAATCAACTTAAAGAAATACGAAATTAACTTAAAAATACGAAATTAACTTATAAAATACGAAATTAACTTAAAAATACGAAATTAACATAAAAAATACGAAATTAGCTTAAAAAATACGAAATTAGCTTAAAAAATACGAAATTAACTTAAAAATACGAAATTAACAAATAAAATACGAAATTAACTTAAAACATGGGAAATTAATTAAAAACATACGAAATTAACTTAAAAAATACGAAATTAACTTTTAAAAAATACGAAATAATCTTAAAAAATGCGAAATTAACTAAAAATACGAAATTAACTTAAATAATATGAAATTAACTTAAAAAATACGAAATTAACTTAAAAATTTCGAAATTAACTTAAAAATACGAAATTAAATTTAAGAAATACGAAATTAACTTAAAAATACGAAATTTACTTATAAAATATGAAATTAACTTAAAAATACGAAATTAATTTAAAAAATATGAAATTAACTTAAAAAACACGAAATTTACATGTTCGCCCCTCCCAACATTTCTTTTAAAAGAAAAACACCTCGTACATCTTAAGTGCTTTCTTATTGTATTATTATTTATTTTAAATTTCTCAACTTCTAACCTAGGTTTTGACATTTAAACCTAACGATCAAGGTTTTTGTAAATAGTTGATTTATGGTACATCGAATATAGACGTGGCAGATCAATGTCGCTAACGTGTCCGTTACACTCGAACCGTGTTCGTTACAGTTCAAACCTCTCTCGGACTCCCATGCTGTCTGGTACTGTTGCAAAAGAACAAACAAAATAAATAACTCCGATTCAGCTTTTGTTTATGTATTTGCGAACGACATTTATTCCCGCTACTGTCCAAACAATGTCAGCTTCTTGTTCATTTTGTCTGCCATGAGATTAATAAAATCTCGCCGTCTCGACACCAGCTTAAAAGTCTCTTGCCGCCACCAAGAGGCCACACAATCCTTCTTTCTCCAAACATCACGCTGGCATTAGCCAGCCAGTTCTCGCCTTCGATTTTACACGTCCATCTTTCCCGGTGCGCAACATTGCTTCTCTGCGTCCACGTGCTATCTTTTTTCTTTTTCTTGTGACGCAAGCTTGCGCACCCTTGCTAATTTGCATAGTGCTCAACAGGCTTCTACTGCTGCTAATACATTCGCTAGCTGATATTTTCACACGCGCTCATACGCGCTGTTACACTTCGACTAAATAATACACAGACTAAAGAATACACATGTTGTAACGTTACACATGTTGTAACGTTACATGTGTTGTAACGTTACACATGTTTACACACATGTAAAGATGTAGAGACTCAGCAGGTTGTAGACGCCGTCGCAAGGAAGGCAAAGACAAGGAATAGGAAAGAACTTCAACTTTCAATTTCAGGTTTTTACAAAATACCTCTATTCCTCATTCTCCCACCACACGTGACTTCTCGTCTCAGCTGTGATGTCACCAACGTGTCTCTAACGTGATCATCGCTCTTCACACACGTTCTTCTTTTTATAATATTTTTCCTAGCTGTGACGGCATCTCACACATGGATCGGTCATTTGCATACATGCTGCTATACGTGCATTCGCGCTCTGTAACAATGGCACCATAGAAGTGTGCAGAAAATGTAGCAAAAGGCAAGGATCCACACAGAGCGATAAACTTATATGATTCAAAAAGACAATGTGCGTGGCTGGGTTAAAACAGTAATTCGTATAGCCAGAATTTATCGCCTAAATGTAGCCTGTATATAATATTCCCGAATACCATTAGCATGATTTCTAATTGAACAACACACGTTGAAGATAATAGCACGTGAGCTTTTAGGTAAAGCCTTTTTTTATTTAAACTTGGACAATTTTGATTTGAAGTGAATTGTTTTTATCCTGTTGAGCTTCTAAAAGTTTAAGTTCTGTCTTTTAAATTTTAAGTTGAACCTTTTTGATTTGAACTTGGATATTTTTATGCTGTTGAGCTTTTAAAAGTTGAAGTTGGTCTATTTAAATCTAAAGAGCACTTTTAATTTGAAGTTTGTCTTTTAAATTTGAAGCTTTTAAGTTTTAAGTAGCAAGTTCTGGTTTCAAGTTTAATCATTTCAATTTTAAGCTAATCGTTTAATTTCAACGTGAACTTATTTAATTCAAAGTTAAGTTGTTTATTTTATAAAAATTAATAGTTATAAATCGAAGTTTAACCTTTTAATTTAATGGTATAAATATATAGATGATTTGGAATCCATAACATCATATAACATGTGTCTGTTTCTACTTATTAAATGCCAGGTTATTTTGAGTGATTTCCTTATTACATGGTGGATGCTTCCAACGAAACTCAACCTAAAAAACCAACAACAGCAAGAAAACAAAAATATCACAAATCACGAAAGAAAAAAAAAGCGAAAAAGAAAGAAAGTAAAAACCAATGAATTAAAATAATGGAAGACTTGGCTTTATATTTTTATTTAGAATCTGCTTTATTTTATAATTTAAGGATTAACTGGATTTCATTGCGAAAAAAAATAAACAGTTCATTTTAATTTTTTATGAAAAACAAAACAAAAACGTCTTGACACTCTTTGCATTGCCATTATTTTTTACTTTGTTTCTTTCAAGAAAATATTTGTTCGCACCAACATTTTTTTTAAAATTCCCCCAAATCGTTAGCATCGAACAAAAAAAAAGAAAAATATCTAATGCACGTATTAATGCAAGAAAAATGTCAACGAAACGACCGTCTTAAAAAAAGCACGCGTTAATCTAATTAATTAAAAACTACAGAAGTAAATTTTATAAAGACAAAATCAAATCAGCACCTTCGATCCAATGTCGTTATCGATGTGAGAATTTCTTGCACCTTTTTAAAATCCATCATGCAAAATGTGAAAAGTATGTAAAAATAAAATTAAACAAATGTTCCAACATTTTTAGTATTTTGTTCAAAGTCGACCGATCAAGATGTTATAATAATCTGAATAGTTCTACTATTATTAACAAAAAATAAATAAACATATAAAAATTAGTCAAAATTGTTTTTATATTCAAACTATCGTACGTATTTGAGATATTATCTGAATTAAAAGTTGAACCTTTCCTTATATTTCTTTATTTTTTAATAATTGAACTATTTTCGTTTTATGAGGAGAGTTAAAATAGACTTAATTTTGTATTTTTACATATTGACGCACAAAACAATTGAAGTAATCCATGAAAACAATATTTTATTTGACAGGTTGATATATATATATATATATATATATATATATATATATATATATATATATATATAATTATAAAACTCAAATGACCTTGTAACGATGTATATAACTCACTTTCCGGGTTACGACATCCGGTTGCGCATGCGCGCATAAACATTAACCCATAAAAACGTAAACAAATAAACACAAATCGCTTCTTTTGCAGATTTTGACCTGCGCACTGAAATATTAACCTTATTATTTCGAAATTATTATTTAACATGGGTAGAATGGGGTTTAAAATAACTTAAACATAATACAGAAATGAACGATGTAACAAAAACAAAGCCGATAGCCATTAGTCGCGTGCTCTCGTGTACTGAATGAATGCGTGAATGTAGGATTAACATAAAATTCTTAAAGATAAACTAAAATGACCGAAAAATGGGCTGAAATGACTTAAATAAATAAAAAGTAAGTGACTTAGAATGACTTTAATGAACTTAAGGATGAATTGAATGACCTTAAGAGTGACTTGAATGCTTAAAAAATAACTGGATCCTTCAAAAACAACTTCAATAATCTGGAGAATGACTTGAATGGCTTTGAGACTGACTGGTTGTAAAGTGGGTGATCATTTTGCATTAAATTAATACAGAAAAGTGAACCCCCACTTTATATCACAAAGTTACAAACAAAGTACAGCATGTAGTAAGAACAGATACTACACTTTGATCTTTATATATAATTTATTTCGTGAAAATGAAATTACAATAAAAATAATTCAATGTAAAATTAAAATAAATTAAAAGCAAAATTCAAATTTACAAAACAACTTGGCCAAGAAAGCTTAAAAAGCTAAGAACAGCATCTATTAACAACAGACCTTTGATCTTAACCAAAAAGGCAAAGCACAAAAGTGTTACGGAAAGACCGTCAGACCGACCGACCGACCGACTGACAGACCGACCGACGCGACTAAAAAAGCAGATGGTATTAACATTTTTTTTATTTAGATAATTTTAACGCGAAAAAAAAAAAACAACAACAACAAAAGAACAATTGGGACACTGAAATATTAACGTTATTATTTCGAAATTATTATTTAACATGGGAAGAGTGGGGTTTAAAATAACTTAAACGTAATACAGAAATGAACGATGTAAAAAGAGCAGATATATCAAAATTTAAATTTAACTATAATAAGTACTATGGTACCTGTTCAGTTCACATTTACCTATAAGTATGGCCAACCACTTATAATTCAGTAACTGTAATTTTTTTTCCAAAATAATCAATTATAATAAACAGAACGACTCATATAAATCTATCTATATCCTTTTTTCATTTTAATATACTTTCATAGGAATGTTTCTGTTGTGTCAAAAACACCCCTATTTTCTTTTCGTCACAAGTGTTATGCTCATACATGAATTCCATAGCTAAAATAACATACTGACCCAACTGGTCACGGGTAGTCTAGTATATATATGTATAAAGCATCTGGTTTCAATTGCAATAATTTATTCTATCTTTCAAAGTGGAATTTCATACGAGAGAATTGCTTTTATTTTGATACTAGCAGATCCTCCTTTTACGGCTACGTGTGACTTCTGATCTCGTTTATTACGTCACCTACGTGTATATTACGTGATCCTCAGTCTTTGCTCATGTTTTTCATTTTCTAATAATTTTGCTTCTTCCTCGCCGTGACGTCACCTCGCACACTGCGCAGTCATTTGTATATAGCTGCCACACGCGCGTCCAGGTTTAATTATTTACTGACTCAATGTTTTAGATGTAAAAGAGAACTTTATTAGAATATTCGAATATCTAGGTATATCATATAGAAATCAAGTGTTAACCCAAGGAGGAGCTTCCTTGATTTTTTCGAACCGACTGAAGAAAAATGAAACAAAATAGTGAAACATAATTGTTTTATTGTTGAGAGATGAAGCACTCACATTTTAACATTTCATTTTTTGACAGTTTATACGCTCAAGAAGAAATATGGTGCCTTACAGACTACTCAATCCGCAGCAAAATATTTGAGTGTTTCTCTTACTAGACTGCCCTTGCTACCAAGTCTAGACCCTACTATGTATCGAACTCAGAAAAACATATGAATACATACCTTTCCTTAAAGATATAATCGAAAGTGATATAATAACCCCGATACGACCCAAACAGAACATGCTGACCTCACAATTCACAAAGATACCAACTGTGTCAACAGTGTCCGTAGAACTGCTTCTGTTAATTCAAAACAAGTCTTCACTTAAAATAACAAACCTCGGAAGCATCGGTTGGATTCAATTTTTATATAAAAAAAAAAGATAAACATTTCTACAAAATGGGCGAAGTTGCCTCAATGTGCTAATATCAAGTCTTGCTATGTGCATGGTATATTCGTTTAGAGATTACGATTGCAATATCTGCAGTAGAATACCATATTGTTGATCAGAAAAAAGCTTAGCATTTAACATTGCGGACTAGTGCTTAATTGATTAAAGATTGAAAGATTTGAGGGAAGACGGCCAGCAGACTGATAGGGCATACTTCAGTGGGTCAGTTTTTTCTCTAGAATTCTTCAGACAATTTTCAAGTTATCAGGAAAGCAAGACTTGGTTAGGCATTTGTTTACGAGTTTGACAAGACGGGTTATCTAAGCGGAGCATTTCTTTATAAGTATTGCAGGTATATGATCAAGTTCACACACTTTGGAGCTGTTTAGGATTTATAGGATATAATGGACATAAGAAGGGGTGTGGCTTCTGTCCTAAAAAGAGAAATTTTGATGGGAGTTATTTAAAGAGTCTTAGGTTGAGTTGAAGGCAAACCGCGGTCAAGCAGATTTGTTTTCCCGGTTGCGATCTCATAGTTGTTAGTTCGCGAGGAAATTGTTAATTTTCCATTATTTAGAACATTATTATAAATCACGTGTTCCTATTTTCTGCAGCTTGATACGTTTCCTTCTACTGCACCTAGTATTCCCAAATCGTCACCTATCTAGTACTAGCTAGACTCGACGTGGCTTAACTTAGGTGATCAAATGAGACCCGATGTGTCAAGGACATTATGCTGATCCTTAATTACGCTTATTGTTTGTAATGAGGACTGAACATTCAACGTCTAGAATTTTTTTACTTAGAAAATATATATTAATTGCTATTTTCGAAGGTATGGCAGTAAGAGTATGTCAAACGAATGAATATTTTATCTTATAGCCAACCAAGTTACACGATGGGCAAGTGCGATTAGTTTTTTTTTACATGGAGGTCACCACTTATCAAGGCCCGGAGGCCACTCATGGATAAGGGTTATTGCGTGTACAATAATCAATGAGATAGTATTGTAGTAATCATTAGTATTGGAGATTTGATAGAGTGTCTCACTTAAGAGGGCGGTTTGTCAGGAATTTGTTTATGTTGGACTTGAAGACATAGTTGAGATTATGTATTTGGATGTTACAGATTAGAAATCGTTATTTACTTTTGTGAAATTTAGATAGACTCATCGCTTTTTTGTGAATACATTGTTACTGTGTCGTTGAACCATTTTCAAGTGTCCTCTCGAAATTCGTAACACTCTGTGACATTCGGAATCAGGAATTTAGAATCGATTAAGTCTTCGCTTAAAATATTTAAGAAATGCTCAAAAAAGTCAAAGCGACCGACCTCAACTAATAGTTTTCAGAGCTTGCACCACCTGGATTTTATAAGAATAAAGTTTTATGTCAGAATGCAGGATTGGGCGTAAACATCTGGCGATGTTCTGATTAAGAGATTATCTCCCGGCACAGCACCATGGACTCTACTGCATCAGACGCCTCGCTGGTTTCATTGTTTCTGGGTTATGCACTGAATGACTCTGCTAACAAATTGGTTCTTTTCACTGCCTACAGCGCTTCAATGGAATTCAAAATGCATGATTTTTTTTTAATTAAACTGTCTCGTAAACGGAAATATCTTCTTAATAGAATGGTCTGTGAAAATTACACGTTTGAATAAAGAAAATAGGCTTTAATTTTATAATTAATAAATTTTATAATTTCATATACTAAGATATACATTTTACTGGATTTGTTATCGCTGACCGGTGACCAGCAGAACTCACAGCGAATAACTCAGCACTCACTATTAAATCCTGTCCCAAATCTCGTCTAACGTCAGTTCTTTTTCAATTTGGGATTTTCTGTCTGTCAGATGGTTATACATTTAATATATATATATATATATATATATATATATATATATATATATATATATTTGAATAAAAGGTGGATGATGGTGAAGATAGAAGGCAATAAAAAGAAATATTAATAATAAAAGATGATTCTCATTACTAATCTTATTAAAACCGTTTCAGAAATTAATTTCATTTTTTCCATTATAAACACACAAATGAAAGACTACGTTAAAGACGGTGAAGATTTACTAACATAACAATAATAAAAATTATTTGGAATAAATTTAAAATGTGTTTTACTAATAAGAGATCAATTACTAATGTCTTTACTAATCTTTATTCATATTGATAATCTCGGAAAGGATATATTTGTTTGAGGTAGATCAGTAGTCCTGGTTACAGTTATCAAGTAATACAACCTAAAAAGTCGCATTAAGCAATAGTTGTCCGTAGTTGTGGCTGGTAATATGCTTAAGCTTTATGCTTTCATCGTATCTTTCAACGTTTCTCTCGAGATGTTTCCAATAATCTTCATCTATTCAATAACTTTTGCGAATTAATTTGCGTTATTTCAACAGCCGTTTACTATTGATTTATCGTTGGTAAAAGCCATTGGTATTTACTGGAAGTTGGGTAGCAATAAGCCTATAGGAGTCCCAATTCTCTTTGCACTTATCCAATGAAAATCTGGGGAATGCTTTCTCTCTTCGTTCTTTCCATTCTCCTTAACTCGCCTCAACTATTTGGTATGATCCCAGTTGATTTAGATTTTATCTTTTTCTTTTTATTCAAGGGTAAAATAACTTACAAACTGTTTCAGTTTTCTTGATTCGATGTGGTGTTACTTTGTGTTTTACTTCTGAAACAGTTTGTACATCTGTTGCTCATGTATATTAGTCTCCGCATTCAAGGGTTTCCTTTAATATTTCAGCCGTGTTCATTATTGCTATCCGTTGTATCCTTTTAGCCATTCGTTTTGATTCTAATCTCTCCCATTCTTTTTTCCAAAGATTTTAGGAATTTTCGGATGTTTTTAGTTGTATTTTTTTCTTGAACATCAGATCAATTCCTTTTTCTTTAGGCATTCAAGCAATACTTCAACAGTTTCATCGCTTCTAACAGACAAGCCTTTTGCAAAATTGAAAAAAATCCGATTCAACAATTTATGATGGCGTTTCGTTATGTTTCCAAGCGTTTTAATTACAATGAGAATCAGCTTGATATCTTCGCATTTCTATAGTGTAACGAATTCGCATTTCAAATCTTCATATTTAATTTTTATGCTTTTTTCTTGCACACTTGTATCAAAAAGGACAGGCCACGTAAATGATTGCTTCGAAAAAAATGTCAACCAAAAGTATTATTATTATTATTATTATTATTATTATTATTATTATTATTATTATTATTTCTGTTGTCACATTTTATGTCTACCTATTGTTATTGGTCTTGGCTATAACCTTAAACTATATCCAGTGGTGAGGGCCCCAGCTTGTGGGTTTTGGGGTGTGTGGAGCCACCCTTTAATTACCATTGCTCCCAGGTCCCCTCTGACCAAAAAAATTTCTTCAAAATCTTTGGAGTCGGCATTAAATAACCCGAAAAGGGTTGATATGCCGTAAAACAAAAACAACGAACCAACCTATTGTTATTGCCGATTTCATGCTGATAGTCAGATCATAACAAATGATCATAGGCTAGCAGCATCTTCTGATCTTAGTCTTCTGGCAGTTTCCGGAAGATTCTGGCGGTTTTCGACGAGACAATCTTCTGAAGTACTCCATCAGAAAAATGCATCCAAATTTTCTCAATCCACTTTTCAAATCTTTGTCACACTCTCTTCAACACAGACACACGCACGCTTACCCTAACCCTAACCCTTCAACACCCCCACCCACATACACACACACACACACACACATATATATATATATATACATATATATTAAATAAAAGATGAAAGAATAAAAGTTTATAAAAAAGTACTAACATCCAACACCGGGTAGAGACATAGACAGAAACAAATCATCATTTTTTACATAGGCATCATCACTTATCAAGGCTCAGAGACCACTAGAGGATAAGGGTTAAGAGTGTACAGTACTCAATTGGACAATACAGTAATCGTTAGTAATGGGAATTCGGTAAATCTGTTAACATAAGAACTTGTTTACGTTAGACTTGAAGACAGCCATATTGTAATCAGCTGGAAAGCAGGAAAACGGAAGACAGTTCCACAGGCGTGCAGTTCTAAAAAAAGAAACTTTGTTCATGGAATCTACGTTTAGGTTTAGGCACAGATAAAGAATGGGGGGGAATTATTGATAGTGTTTTCAGCTAGACGAGTGTTTCTTGTGAAACCACAATGTATAATTAAATATTCGTTTTACTTCTTATTATATAATTTTCTATTTTATATGTATTTTAGTATTTCTTATCTACACTTTCTATCCCTATTCTTAGTTTTCTTTCTTCTCTTCTTTCTTTTTTGTCATTTTCTTTCCTTTTCTTTTCTTTTTTAATAATCCCCAATATTTCTAAGATATCCCTAATCTTTTTCTTACTATTGTTTGTTTATATACTTTTTCATTTCTTTTTTGCAGTTATATTCATGCATACTTATTACATATTAAGATTAGACTTCGAAATACCTTGATATAAAGAGCATATGACAATTGTGGTTACATTGACAAATAAATCTATATATACCAATATATGGTTTTGTCTAGTGTATAATGCTCTCTCTCTCTTTCTCTCTCTCTCTCTCTCTCTCTCTTTCTATATATATATATATATATATATATATATATATAGCAAAACTGGTAATTAGTAAAAACCTGAAGAAGGTGCTCAACACTAATGCAGAGCAAATATATAAATATTTTTTATTCCCGTTTTATCTGCTAGTTACACATGTTTCCGCTACCGGATCCAGCAACTTCATCAGACTTGAACAGAAGTGATTATTATGATTAGAAAAGACAATATAAGAAGAAGACGATTGAAAAAAGAGGGGGAATCTCAATTTTGATCTGACAGCATTTAAGTCTTAAGATTTAGTAATAAATAAAAAAGCAACGAACATGGGTTAAGTTGATTTTAAAAACTTTAGCCAGATAAACACGGATTTCGAGTGTATGGAGAAGGGAGAGAGATAGAGAGACAAAGAGAGAGAGAGAGAGAGAGAGAGAGAGAGAGAGAGAGAGAGAGTAAGAGGGTTAGATGAAGAGAGAAGACGGGAGAGGTAATGTTGTCAATGTGTCATGAAGTTTGACACGTTAAAGATTTACGCGGATTGGTGGTGGGGGGCCTTGTTCGGAGTAAGTAAGATGCGTCCCCTTAAGGTAAGCAAAAGTTATAACCAATTTAAATGAATTACTTATTTAAATGAATTTGCTGTAAATGTCTTTAAGAGATTAAATAATTAAATTGAAAATTGCCGGACATGGATTGTGAATAGGTATAAAATTATAAAATATACATATAGGTAGATATAGGTAATAATAATAATAATAATAATAATAATAATAATAATAATAATAATAATAATAATAATAATAATAATAATTATAATAATAATAAAAATAATAATAATAATAATAATAAAAGATAGAAAAATATATAATATAATTATATATATAATATAATAAAATAAAATAAACCTAGTAATGATAATAATGAGAATGACAAAAAAGATAATAATAATAATAATAATAATAATAATAATAATAATAATAATAATAAAAGATAGAAAAAATATATAATATAACTATATGCCAGGTCAAACATGCCCATTCCTGTGTCTCGATACATATTCTATCATTATATGTGATCAGTTTTCTATAATAGTCAACCATATAGGAGCCTATTCGTGACCAGACACACAGACAGACGTTCAGCTTTATATTATAGATATATAATTTCATGTATCTACATAAGATTTTGTTAAGAGATATAATATTTTACGCATTGATTTTTATTATTTACTTCAACATTACTCAGTACGGGAGTAGAACTATGTAGTAAGTTCTGAACATGAATATGGCAGAAAATAAATTACAAACAAAATTAATTATTGAGACGTCGTTATTAAATGAATATGCGCATTCGTTTGCATATCTACATCTTAGTACATTAAGCTCTATCTTATCATGTAAATAGAAAATTAGATTCATATCAATATCACTGCGACAAATAAGTCAACTTTATATATAAGAATATAAAATATATAATTTCGTTCATATGACCCATATGGTTTACGTCTACATGAAATAATTGGTAGGTTCAATTTTCATAACTCTGTGTATTAAATTAGGCTGTATCTCGGCAATAACACGTCGAATGTTGTCTTACAAGTGGTCTATTGTATCTGGTTATCAGCATAAACATGAAACTGTACATATCCCCAAGGAGAATAATCTAATGGGGTTTAATCACACGAATGGGGTGGCTAGTTAGCAGTTACGTTTCGTGAAATTATTCGTTCATTAAATATTTCTCTCAGTAAATTGATCGTATCTCGCGCTGTATGGTATATCTTCGTTAAACTGCATGGTGAATTGCCAAACCAAGCTGAACTCCAAATAACCGATAGTTGTCAAATCTGCAATGAAAGAAAATAAAGTTGTCGATTTAAAGTTTGCCGCCTCTAAAAAAACGCACGACAAAAGTTTCGTTTAGCTGAAAAGTATACAATTTTTGTCATTTGCCGGGCCAAAACAAAAGCAAGAAAGCAATTCAGAATATTTTCTAAATATAGAAATTATTATATACATGTAACACGTTCTTTAATAAAGAGTTGTCTTTCTTGACGACTTGAAAGAGCTGTTTTCCTCGAAGCAGCGTAATATCCACTTAGTTTGAAAAAAAAAATTAAAGAGAAGATAACTGCTAATTCAGAAAGCAGATGGATTCCTGTATGGCGTGTTAGATTCTAACGTATTTCCTTTTTAAAGAAAGATTATTACAGATATGCGAGAATTGATCGATTTTTCTCATTTCATTTGAAATTGCACTCATTTAAACTCCACCACAAGCAAAATAGACAGCATTTTTTTCATCTTTATACAAGCCAATAATTATGTTCGCCGTTCAGCAATTTATTATAATGTAAGGGTCTTGTCGTTGATATATGCCGTGTATTCGTCCTTGGAAATGTCACGTACAATGAAATCGATGTCTGGAGTTTCTGCTATCAACAACTATTGCAATATAGATCTCTACAGGGTGGCCCACTTAAAACTAGCCCAGAAAAATGTAGTAGAAGCATTCTTTTATTGCTTAAATTACCTTTAGCATTGTTTAAATTACATGTAGTACATAAAAGATGATGGAAGTTCTCTCGTTGACATCTATACATTTCTAGCCACGTTTAACAACATTTGCAGATACTGCCTATAGATCTTCTCTGGTGATTTTCCTAATAACGTTGGTAATGTTTTCTTTTAGTTATTCTAGATTGTGAGGATTATTTGTATAAACTTTTTGTTTTAACATCTCCCAAAGATAAAACTCATATGATTACAAAGACCGGGGAACGTAGTGGCCATAACCATTTGCTTATTGTTCTCTCTTCTGTAAACATGTCATGAACTCCTGTCAGTGATCTGTTAGACGTGTGGCATGTAGCGTCATCTTGTTAGAAAAAAAAATTGCATTTTGTATTATATAAAAGGACTGTGTGTGTGTGTGTGTGTGTGTGTGTGTACGTGCGTTCTTTCATTATGGACTCGAAAACGGCTGGGTTGAGTTTTATGAAATTACACACGAAGGTACCTTATGTGACTGGCAGTGTTCTTAGATAGGTTTTGCATAGGAATCTCTTCAATAAGAATCGATAGTCGATAATCGAATTAATTTAATAAAAGAAGAAACAGTCGAGTTTTACCAAAGTAAACGCTTTACATAGATTAGCATCACAAGTGTATTTGAGAAGTTTTACCACACAAGCGGAAAGGCCCGACATATAAAATGAACACTAGCACTCACACAAGCACACAGACAGACAGACAGACAGACAGACAAACAAAGTTCCTTTTATATAATAGTAGAGAAGTGAAAAGAATGTTCTACAACTTTAAACGGCGAAACGTGACACGATGGAACGCACATGGCAATACATAGAACACATGGGAACACGCTGGTCTTTCACACACGTGTGCTTATGCGTTCAACAACGCACACTCACTGAACCTGTGGGTCCTTGCCGTTATTCAATTAAATAAAGTCCTTGTACACACGTGCTTGTCTTTCTAGTTCTTTCCATCGCCGCTTTTCTCTGCGTGCGGCCGTCGGTTTGCATCGCTGCTCATCCACTAGTTTGATTTCGCTTGGCCGGAGACTAATAAACTTCTTTCGCGAAATCACAAAGGCGCAGCTGCAGTTTAAATGCTCTTATTACGGAAATAGTTTCTTTCAAATAACAAGGTATTCTTTCCAAAGTGGGGAGATACAAAATGGAAGAAAAGTCGTCTAATATTATTTCTTAACTTATAATATATAACTAAACTTATATATTTCTTCCTAACAAAAACAGCCCATCAAAGTTTCAGCCGTATTCTACATCATTAGTGCAGGTCTGTTCCGTTTTCCTCCTAGACATAAACTACTCGAAAACACCGTTTAAAATTCGCATCGGGTAAACACATGATCCAGGCTAGCTTGTTTGGTACCTTTACCTTTATTGCCCAAATTATCAGGTATACCGAGAATACTTTGTTCGCCACAACGCTGCACTGAAAATGCACCTTAATAAAACGTTAGCAAAATTTATACTAGTAAAGCTTATGTCCCCCTAAAAGCGTAGGGCCATAATATATAAAAATATATTCTTACGTATTACCAGTTTATTTTATTCCAGTTTGTAATGATATTTTACTTGATCAAGTTAAACAGATGTTTACGGCAGCTGCACTTGTGTTTCGATTTGATTCGCCACTTTATGTAAATTGGCTTTGGCAGTTGCCAATCAGGATCGAGCCAGAAGAGTTGATTTTGAGCATTAGCTGAAACTGTGCTGGAAGGAGTCGGGCAGAGAATGATAATATCTGATCGGGTCAGCATTGTAAAAAGATTATTATATTGAAAGACCCAAAACTCTCTAGATGCCTTCGTTAAGTTTCAAAAGACAATGGATACCCCTATGATGGTAACTGCGCGTGTATTTGTGAAGCAAGGGTTGCACAATCTCCAACCACACTTCTGAATCGGCATTGCTTTGATCAAGTGACAAGAAAAGGCCCAAGACTGACTGGAAACAATGCCGAGATAAGCGGAGACTACAAACAGTGTGTCAACGTGATTAAGTGATCCACGAAAAGAACGAATAACTGCACCGAATGGATTTGTCAATTAGCCATCTCATTAGATTATTTTCTTTGAGGATATGCGAAATATTTTGTTTAAGCTGGTAAACCCGACACAATAGACCACTTGGAAGACAATATTCGACGCGTTATTGCCGAAGTACAATCTTGTTTAATGCGTAAAGTCGTGAAAATTGGACCTCTAGATTACGCTATATACTCGTTAATGGCGAGGGCCACACGCCTGAAATTACCATCTATAGATATAAAAGCGAAAATGTGTGTATGTATGTATGTTCGCTTTTTGTGTATGTTTGTAAAATGCTTTTTTCGCTGGACTTCTCGGTCGGCTCATTCCTTCTTAAAACTTTTTATATCACGTCTAAATCATAATATCTACGCGTTAACAACCGGGGTCGCATGTCTATTTAATTTGCTCGACCTTGAAAAGATAAATATTCAACATTTTTCGATCGCCGCATATGCATTAGGCTTTTTCGTATAATAAAAGCGAAACTAATTCTGGCGGAATTGTCCGAAACCAATCGGCTTTCATCAATGTGGAGTTTCTCCATATATCAGACAATTGCTATTTAATTTGGACAATCCCCTTTTTATGGGGAGCTGGTTTCCCCAACAAAATCTTGGGGGAAAAAATGCTGCCTCGCAGTCAAAGTTGACCTCATTAACTCATTAAGTACACGCACCTGCCAATTGATAATACTTAAATAAATTCAAACATGTTTCCGTTACTATTTTGTGGTGGCTCGGTGGTTAACGTCACACGTTTTTCACACTTTAATTTACAACTTCGACTCAAGGGTTCGTGTTCGATCCTCCATACTTACCTACCAAAACGTTTTAAAAATTTTACCCCCCCCCGACACAAACACCCGGTATTTTTGATTTACCTAAAACCACACACACCTCCAAACAACGCCGGGTATTCCCCGCTAGTAAAATTATAAATACCAAAAATTAATCTTTGGAACAAACCGCATAGTTGTATAATAAAAACATTTTTCTGTGATTTATTTTGATTTAAAGTTCGCTGCCTCTAAAACGTCACCCTTTGTTTAGTGTTTGAGATGAGGAACTATTATTAATCTTCATATAACAGCAATAACCACATCGCTTTTTTAAATAGATTTTAGGTGAGTGTGTCATCCTGTCCCTTCCCGGTGTCCATTAGTAATTTGTACTCATTCTGTGACGTTGGCTTTTCATATATTTAAAAACATTTCATAAATATCGAAGGGAATAATATCATCTGATAGTTCCAAATCATATTTTGAAAGAATAAAATGTGAAATTCAGGATTTGAGATGTTTCGATTTTCAAAGTTAATTGAATTATAAAAGTTGTCGGTAAGTTACAAACCAAAATCTGTTGATAGAAACGGAAGTTTTGTTTTATTTCAAACTGTTTTTATTTTTACAAGAGATTCACTACTTTTTTTTTACATGAGTGTCACCACTTATTAAGGCCCAGAGCCCACTCGAGGATAAGGGTTAATAGGTATACATTAGTCATTGTGATTTTAGCTTAGTAAACAGTGGGAATTTTGTAACTTGGATTATTTAGGGGGACGATTCAATTAGAACTTGTTCACATTGGACTTTTTCTTTTTTTTACATAGGTATCAACATATTATCAAGGCCAAGAGGCCACTCAAGGATAAGGGTTAAAGAGTGTACAGTAGAAATTGGACAATATAATAATCATTAGTAATGAAAATTTGTTAAATTTGATAACTTATATGGAACGGCTCATCAAGAACTTATTTACGTTAGACTTGAAGACAGCCATATTGTAGTCAGCCGGAAAGCAGGAAAACGGAAGACAATTCCACAGGCGTGCAGTTCTAAGAAAAAAACCTTTGTTCATGGAATCTACGTTTAGGTTTAGGCACAGATAAAGAGTGGGGGGAATTATTGATAGTGTTTACAGCTAGACGAGTGTTTCTTGTGAAAGTTTTGCGAGGGGGGACCATAGATTGAAGCTCAGTCGAACACTTTCCATGAAAATAACGATACATCAGAGACAAACTCGCAACATCTCTTCTGTGAGATAGAGGTTATAACTACTTATCAAGACTTGAGAATAAAGGTTAATGCGTGTAAGGTGTTAGGTCAAACAACAGCCTAGTTATCAGTGGCGGTGGAAATTAGGTAGAATTGATTATTTAAGTGATCGGCTAAACAATAATTTGTTTACATTGGACTTAAAGACAACCATATTATAGTTATCGGGAAAGCAACCTTACGGTATATAGTTCCAAAGGTTAGCAATTCTATGAAAAAAAACTTTGTTCATGAATTTGCGTTTAGATTTAGCCGCAGGTGGAGAGTGCGGTGTTTTGTTGACGGAGCTTTTTAAGATAGTTATCTCCCCTTTTTTTGCTCCCAGATAGTGGCAAAAAAATTACACAACAATTACAAAATTCTTTATTCGTTGCAAAAACATTAACACAACAATTACAACAATTCTTTATTCGTTGCAAAAAAATTAACACAACAATTACAACAATTCTTTATTCGTTGCAAAAAAGGAATGCTAAATTTTTCTCTTGCAGGGAGGAGAAAAAGAAATTACCTTCTAGGTTTCGAAGCCGTGTTTGAACCCTGTCAACGTAGAAAAGGATGCTCTGAGCAGCTCCACTCCAGTATAAGTTTTAAGTTGAATAAATTTCCTATTTCACTATATATGTATAATGTGTAAAAGTAAAAATATTTATCTTTTCACCAAGTAGCATCAGACGAACATTGAGCTGCAGTTTCCTTGAAGAATTATTATTGTTTTTAAATGAGACAACAACGGTTTTGTCCAAGTGACTTTAATTGTAAAAGTTGTAGGTAAGTTGAAAAGTGATAAAAAGTGCCTCGTATCTTTTGATCCAAGATTATAATTTCTACCTGCGTCCGAATAATAGTAAACCTTTGCAACCTTTGCAAAGAATATTGCGCGCACGCCCGATGCAATGGACGCTGTAGTTAGTTGGTCCATTTCCCTCTAATTAATCGAAAAATAAAACTTTTTCTATTATTGTATTACTGTGTTCAGGTTCTCAGTTCCACAGAAATTAAGCTGATGTTGAAGCATTTCTCCTAACAAATACCCCGGATATCTTAGCTCTAAGCGAGACTAACCTACACTCCTCCATCCCCTCTAACTACTTTAACATGCCTGGCTATCTCCCACTCTGCCGTAAGGACTCTGACAGACATATGCACGGATTTTGAGTCTACATTCGTAACACCCCCCCCCTTGACTAGAGAAACAAACATAGAAACGGACGATCAAGCCTTTATATGCTTTAGACTAAACATACAACATAACTTTAGCGACTTTTATTTTCTCTACCGCTGTCCCTCGACCCAGGACTGCACCATAATAAACAAAGTCTCTGACAGCATAGACACAGCACTCTCCCTCGACACTAGCGCACAAGTACATGTATTTGGTGACTTTAATGTTCACCACAAACACTGGCTTGGATTCTCTGCTCACACAGATGCAGCGGGCAGCTCAACACATAGCTTCGCTGTATCTCACTCCCTACAACAAATGGTTACGTTTCCAACCCGTTTTCTTGACCAGCAAGAACAACTCGCATCACTTCTAGATTTGTTTCTGCCTACAGTTCCCGAGGATTGTATAACAAATCCTGACAGCCCACTCGGGAACGCTGATCATGCAGTGAAAATTGTTGAAATCGCCCTAAACTCTAGACCCAAAACTGAAGAGCGAGTGCTCAAAACAACGAGATATTATAAAAAGGCTGACTGGGAAGCGATCAGATCTTTTATCAGAGATGCCCCATGGGGAAATATTTTTTCTCTTCCTGCTGCACAGTGCGCAAATGAGACCACTGAATGGTTTAAAACAGTGATTGAAGCACATGTTCCCATACGGAAATTTTATAGCAAGCCCCACTCTCCCCAATGGTTTACTTCTATTTGCGCAACTGCCGTTGCTCAAAGGCAGCATGCATACCGCAGATTTAACCAACATATGTCCAGTTCAAGCAGATAGAAGTATATAGAAGCTAGAAGTAACGTTAAGAAAGAAATATCGACAGTTAAGAGAGAATTTACTGAAACCACTAAAAAACGCATCGAAGCAAAAAAAAAATTAGGAACTCGTGATATCTGGAAAATCTACAACAGTGTAGTAAATAATGGGCAATCAACAATTCCCCCACTAACCAACAATCACAAGGTTGTTTGCTCAGCAACCAATAAGGCTAATATGCTTTCCAGCCGGTTTGCCTCAAACTCTACACTGGACCCTTCCAACCACCCCCAGCATGACTCTGCTTTGCAGACAGATGCCACGCTAGACGATCTGAAAACCACCCCTGCTCAGGTGCATGCTATCATAAAAAACCTTGACACTTCAAAAGCATGTGGACCCGACCTCATCCCAGCTGTGCTATTAAAAAAGTGCTCAGTCGAAGTAGCTCCAGTTCTCTCAAAACTCTACAACAAATGCCTTAATGAATCATGCTTTCCGGGCTGTTGGAAAACTGATTCTGTGGTACCAGTATTCAGGAATTCTGGCGAAAGAACTGACCCATCAAATTATCGCCCTATTAACCTCCTCCCACTTTTCGCCAAAATATTTGAGTCCATAATTAACCATGCTCTAGTCCATCACCTTACAGATGCTAAACTTCTGACTGACAAACAATATGAATTTAGACAAGCCCGTTCCACACCAGACATCCTCACTGTACTCTTTGAACATATATACCATTCACTGGACAAAGCGGGGGAGGACAGAGCGGTATCTCTAAATATATATAAGGCTTTTGACAGGGTATGGCATGAGGGTCTCCCAGGAAAATTAAATCATACGGTATCACTGTTAGAATACTTAACATAATTAAATCCTTCTTAGATAAGAGAAAAATCCAGGTTGTCCTCGACCGTCGTACATTTAAACAATATGATATAAATGCGGGAGTGCCTCAGGGGTCTATCCTTGGACCTCTATTGTTCTTAATATTTATTAATGACCTCCCCGACAAAACTGCCTCTGAGATGGGTATATATGCTGATGACACCACACTCTATAACAGACACGACAGGAAAACAAATGAACACATAACTAAAGAAATGGCAACAACACTAGAGGATGACCTCCAACCTGTAGTGGAATGTGGAGAAAAATGGATAGTCACATCCAATGCTGCCAAGACTAAACTGGTTTCCTTCAATAATTACAAGAAACCTTCTCTGCCACGAATAACAATGACCAGTGACCCTCTATCTGGGAGTACATCTTTCAAATTGCTTGGCCTAACGTTCACAGGAAACATGAGTTGAAACAATTACATTGAAAACATTGCCAGGGCCGCTGCGGAGAAGGTAGGTTCTCTCTACCGTGCTAGAAAACTACTGACACCTGTAAATATTCTGTACCTCTATAATGTCACCATTCGCCCATGTATGGAGTATTGCTGCCACATTTGGGCTGGTGCATCTGCTGCTAGTCTCTCGCTCCTAGAAAATGTTCAAAAGAGAGTCGCCAATCTGATAGGCCCTGAACTGGCATCTAAGCTTCAGCCTCTGTCCCATCGACGAAACGTTGCATCCCTCTGCCTGTTCTACAAGTATTTTAGTGGTGAATGCTCTGACGAACTGCAGACACTTGTTCCCCCACGACGTAGACACCCTCGACAAACCCGACAGGCAGCTAAATCCCACACCATGCAGTAGAGATCCCTAGATGTAAAAGATCTTTCTACTCCAGTAGTTTCTTCCCCAGAACCGCTAGCCTCTGGAATTCCATTCCAGGTCCCTGCTTCTCCAACTGTACTGACATGCAGAAGTTCAAGCGTAACATGAACCGACATGTTGCTGCCCAAATCCCAACATAGTGCCCCAGTAGGTGTTGCCCCTGATAGTAGCCCCCTACACCAAAGTGGCAATATGCCTTGTTTGAGGTGAAAATGTAAAAAAATAAATAAATAAATAAATAAATAAAATTAATTAAAAAAATCGAAGTTGTGAAATTTCGTTGTCTATGTTGTCGCCATTGTTAACACGTTTTTCCATGCGTATTAACCTCGTCTATTAATATTATCTTGTTCGGAAAATGATGATTGATTTTAGAAAAACACAACTTTTATTCGCATCATTTTAATTCTTCGAAATACTATTCTCGTCATGTATTATGTTCACAATGTTTCGGAAGATGTAACATCCGGTCTTCTTATATTTTGTCGAACTCGGAAATCTTTCAGTTAAACTTGTGCATCTTTCTATCGAACTTGAGAATCCTTCTGTCAAATTTAGAAATCTTTCTGTCAAACTCAGGAATTTTCACAGAATTTCGAACTGAACCCTTCATTTAATCCAAGAGGGTATTATGCTCTCGTCCAGTCACTCATGACTAAGTAAAAGTCCTAAGTAATAAGAAGTACTCAATCATTACTGACGAAACGAGAGCATATTACTCCCGTGGATTAAATGAAGGTCCGAGTTCGATAGGGAGATTCCTGAGTTCGATAAGATACACCTGAAGAAGATCGGCGGGTTCATCGACCGGAACGTTGTGTAAACAGATTAGAACAATAATCCGAAGAATAAAAATTATCTGGAAACTCAATCTTCATCTAAAAATTTCAGAACAGTAAAATATTTATTCATTTAGTTCCAATGCAACCGATCGAACTTATTGATCTCACTAATTCAGATCAACAAGCCTCTTTGAATGATTGGCACATGTGCCTAAGATATTTATTGACATACTTCAATGTGAATTTTATTAACAGAATTGCTTTCAGGCGTTCATTGCTAAAGTGCATAGCCGTCTTCAACGTTTTTCTTTGAAACAGGGGGAGTTCTAAAACTACCTCTGTAGTGACCGATCACGTGGGCACCCTTCCCCACATGTGTTGTTATTGCTGTTTCTGAAGTATTACAACTGAGTTTCAACTAATCGAATAAAAATATATTATGTTTTTTTTTTTTAATTTTTTATATGTTATCATAAGAATCTATTATTTAATATTGTATTCTTAATAATGACATTTTGACTTTGGCAACATTCACCCAGAATAGGTTGAGTCGGCTCATCTCACACAATACACAGCGTCCAGGATGATCGCAAACCATGCACAATGATCCATATCGGCCAAGATAACCCTGTGGAACGGAGGTTAGACATCGATGATGCGTAACGACGATTTCAGCTAGCATCCCGGACGTCTTCGCCAATCTTAGAATTGTTGTGGAGCTATTGCTTCGTAGATGTTGCGGCGCGTAGCGTTACCAAACAAACAAAGTCTCCTTTATAAAAGAACTTGGGTAAGAAGAATGATTCCGTATCGTGTCCAGATTTGTGCATTGGAGATAAAATGGTGTCAGCGAGCATGCAAAATTTAGCGAAGGCAGTATAGGTTACACTACAAACCGTTTGATCTGCAGCTCTCACCGTGTCTCTTAGTTGTAGAGAAATATCGTCTGAACAAGAGCCTGATAAATCCGGACTTTTATGCCTATTGTGATCTCGAGACGAAACCACATACGAGATTGTAGATACCTAAAGTTTCTTAAGAACCACTCCCCAATTATAAGGTTCATAAAAGAAGTGGTTGACTGGCAGAAATCAGGAGCTCATAGTATCAATGCTGGAGTCCCTCAGGGGTCGATCTTTGGCCTAAGTCTCTTCCTGATCTACATAAATGATCTCCTAAATAACATTCTAAGATTATTCATAGTCATTTATGCTGACGACACTACCATCTATGGCAACACCTCAAAGGTTGTAAAATGACCAAGTTTTCTCTGATTATCTCTCCTCTGTGGCACAATGGGGAAAGAGGTGGCTGGTTAATTTTAATGCATCTAAAACCAAGCTTCTATTTTTACATTCACAACGCTCTAATTCCCGTCTGGCATCAATTAAAATGAATGACTCTCATCTTTGAGAGGCTCCATGTTTTAATAAGCTTCTAGGTTTGACCTTTACTCCTGATCTGAAATCGAACACGTACATCGAATCATTAGGCTTCGAAATGCCTTGGCATAAAGAGTCCCTTCTATCCCCCAAATTTAGCTTGTATTCCATTATTCAATAAAGCAACCAATCTATTTCCACTAATATATAGTTTTGTGACTTCATTTCATGCTCCTGCTGTTCTATTGTATAAGCTCCTATGATAATTGTTGAGCTTGGCATTATCAAGATAAGTCTCCTCTTTTATTTTGTAATTCATATGTCAAACTAGAAAAATAAATGACTATGATTAAAACATTTTATGGCTGTAAATGGCGCAATAAATAGGCTCACTATGATGAATGATCTCTTAATGTGCTACTTTAAGGGCAAATGTGACATAGCCCACTACACAGTTCAGGTCATTAGCTTTCCAACGAGTCTACATTTGTAAAATTCTGATCAATAGTCGCTGACATTTCTAAAAAGGTGGTATCTATGTGTGTGTATATATATATATATACATATATATATGTATATATGTATGCATGTTAATATTTATATGTATATGTATGTATGTATGTGTGTGTATGTGTGTGTGTGTGAGGATATATCTAATATGGTAATCAAATTGAACCTTCTGTGCTATGCAACAAAACTTCATGAATATTTGTAGGCATTTTAAAGATTATAATGCTATAACATGGTTAAAATTTTATGACAATTGGTAAAAATAAACCTTTATTTTCAAATCAATAAGATATGCCCAAATTTGGCTACATTTTTATATATAGTATCCTGCAGGCCAACTTCAGTTTTTCTGTTTCGGTTGTCTCTCCATGTGGCCTTGCCAGGCCACTAATATGTCTGCACGTGTTGATTAAATTATGTCCTTTTGTAGGCTAACAATTTCTTTACAGTATATTACTGAAGGCTTCTTCTATATATATAAAAGCGAAAATGTATGTATGTTTGTGTGTATGTTTTTATGTCTGCTAAAAGCTTTTGACAGACAGAACAAACATTCACTTGGTCTCATATGAAAGCCCCACCCTCCGGACGACAAATATCGAAAAATTGGCCCAAAAGGACCATCAGAAGTGGGTCAGCTGATCGATTTTCTGCAGGGTGGGGTAGGCCTCAAAAAGTGACATTTTAATGTTAAATATTACATATTTTTAAACAGATTTATAAGTGCCCCCCAAGACGGGCCCCAACTCTTCTACATAAAGTGTACACGGAGCCCGTTTATTTTGGGTCACCTTATATTTAAAAACTGCTGAGTCATGTCATCTTGGCAGTCTGTATATAAAAACATTGTTGTTATCGGTAAAAAAAAAATGTAACCCTCATACAAATTAAACTATGAACTTCTACGCTATGACAACGTTACCAAAGTTATTAGCAAGTTAAAAATAGTAAAATCCAAGACTTAAATCAAAAATAATACGCAAAAATGATAAGTAAATAAAATAAAAATACGCTTCCAAATATTTGGCTTGAGACGATCGACGCCTGTTTGCACAACAAAACAAAACAAAACAAAAAAAAACGGCCGTTTTCTTTTTTATATTAGTAACACTACGACCTAGTTCTATTGAGAGGGATGAAGGTGGGAGGCATGAGTTAATGAGCGTTTGTGTCACTACAACCTATTTTAATATAATACGAAATGAGAGTTAATGGATTTGGTGATATAAATCCTCCTTATTTTCGAGTTTTCTTAGTGGGGGTTCGGGCGAAAGATGAGACCACTTGAATTCAGAGAACAGATACTACACTTTGATCTTAGCCAAAAGACCAAGTAACTGTCTTATACAGCAGAATTTTCTGCCGAGCATTATCTCCTATTATAAAAAAGATGCATAATTTATATTTAGATGTCATATTCCAAAACTCACAGCTGAACTAAAAACATTATTATTTAGAAGGCCATCCTTTTTTTCGATTGACGCTTGTTTCACTCCTTATTTTCTTAGTGGGGTGGGGGGAGAAGGATGAAACCGCTTTAATTCTAAGAACAGATACTACACTTTGATCTTTAGCCAAAAGACCAAGTAATAAAAAAAGATTCGCATTATATATTTTTCGTATATTAAATTAGCACAAGATGTCATATTCCAAATATCACAAACGCTAAACTGCTGATTCAAAATTATGAAATAAAAACATTATTCAGAAAGCCATTCTTAGTATTGGGAGGTTATGTTTTTTAGTGAGGGTTGGGGCGAAAGATGAGACCACTTGAATTCAAAGAACAGATACTACACTTTGATCTTAGCCAAAAGACCAAGTAACCGTTTTATATATCTTAATTTTCTGCCGAGCATTATCTTCTATTAAAAAAAGATGCATAATTTATATTTATCGATAACTAAATATCACATCTGAACTAAAAACATTATTATTTAGAAGGGCATCCTTATTTTCGAGTGGCGTTTGTTTCTCTAAAGATTGACATGCAAAGCATGACCTCCTCCTTATTTTCTTATTGGGGGTGGAGGGAGACAGGTGAAACCGCTTTAATTCTAAGAACAGATACTACACTTTGATCTTAACCAAAAGACCAAGTAAAAAAAAAAGATGCGTATAATATATTTTTGAGGAAGGTGAGAGGCATATTATGAGTTAGTGGGAGGAGGGGGCGAAAGATGAAACCGCTTTATTTCTAAGAACAGATATTACACTTTGATCTTAGCCAAAAGACCAAGTAAAAAAAAAGATGTGTATTGGATAAAATTGGTGCATATATACAAGCAAAATACCCAGCGTCGCGCGTAATACTATGACATAGCACTAGCACGACATATATACTAGCTGATTACCCGGCATGGCCTGGGATTGGAAGAACACTCAGCGACGCCTGGGATTGGAAAAGATTGGTTGATATATGTACTAGCCAAATGCCCAGCGTCACCCGGGATGGATTACATAGGTGCATATCTGTTCTAGCAAAATACACGGCATAGGCCAGGATTGGATAAAGTAGGTGTATATGCACTAGCAGAACAACTGGCATCGCCCGGGATTGTATGCCATAGGGGGATGTGTACGAGCAGAATACCAAGTGTCGCCTGGGATTGTATGATATAGGTGAAGTATAGGTCCGATTCGAAAATTTTAAAGTGCTTGTGCAGTATAGGTTCGATTTGGAAAATTTTGACGGTGCTTGTGCATTATAGGTCCGATTTGACAATTTTGAAGGTGCTTGTGGATTATAGGCTGATTTGACAATTTTGAAGGTGCTTGTGCAGAATAGGTCCCATTTGAAAATTTTGAAGGTTCTTGTGCAGTATAGGTCCGATTTGTAAAATTTAGAAGGTGCTTGTGCAGTATAGGGCCAATATGAAACATTTAGAAGTTGCTTGTGCAGTATATGTTCGATGTGAAAATTTTGAAGGTGCTTGTGCATTATAGGTCCGATTTGCGCAGTATATATGTTACAATATGCAAGTGACCTCCCTTGAGTGTAGCTTTATTGTCGAATTCCATTAGATTAATATACAATCATTGTTATAATAGGCAAGTTTCCTCCCTCGGATGTACCTTCATTGTCGAATTCATTTAGATTATTATACAATCATTGTTATAATATGCAAGTGACCTCTCTTGGATGTAACTTCATTGTCGAATAACATTAGATTAATATACAATCATTGTTATAATATTACACTTACCTTCCTTGGATTAAGCGTCATTGTCGAATACCATTAGCTTAATATAAAATCATTGGGGTAATATGGAAGTGACATCCCTAGGGTGTAGCTCCATTGTCGAATTCCATTAGATTAATATACATTCATTGTCATAATATGCGAGTGAGCTCCCTTGGATGTAGCTTCATTTTCGAATACCATTAGAATTATATAAAATCATTGTCATAATATGTAAGTGACCTTCCTTGGATGTAGCTTCATTGTCGAATACCATTAGATTAATATAAAATAATTGTTATGATATGTACGTTACCTCCCTTGGATGTAGCTACATTGTCAAATTCTATTAGAATAATATACAATTATTATAATATGCAATTATAATATGCAAATAATAATTAGAATAATATACAATTATTATGATATGCAATTATAATATGCAATTGACCTCGAATTCCATTAGATTAATATACAATCATTGTTATAATATGCGAGTGAACTACCTTGGGTGTAGCCTTATTGTCGAATTTCATTAAATTAATATACTATCATTGTCATAATGTGTAAGTGCCCTTCCTTGGGTGTAGCTTCTTTGTTGAATACCATTAGAATAATATACAATCATTCTCATAATATGTAAGTGACCTCCTTTGGATGTAGCTTCATTGTCGAATACAATTAGATTAATATGAAATGATTGTTATGATATGTAAGTTACCTCCCTTGGATGCAGCTTCATTGGCAAATTCTATTAGAATAATACAATAATTATAATATGCTAGTGACCTCCCTTGGGTGTAGATTCATTGTCGAATTCCATTAGATTAATATACAATCATTGTTACAATATATTCAAGTGATCTCCCTTGGATGTATAGTCATTGTCGAATTTCATTAGAATAATATACAATCATTGCCATAATATGCAAGTAACCTCCCTTTGATGTAGCATCTTTGTCGAATACCATTAGAATAATATAAAATCATTGGTGTAATATGCACGTGATTTCCATAGAGTGTAGCTTCATTGTCGAATACCATTAGATTAATAGGAATTGTTGTCATAATATGCAATCATTGTTATAATATTACACTAATCATTGTTATAATATTACACTAAGTGATCTCCATTGAGTGTAGCTTCATTCTAGAATTCCAGTATATTAATATACAATTATTGTCATAATATGCAAGTGACCTCCCTTAGATGTAGCTTCTTCTCGAATACCATTAGATTAATATACATTCATTCTCATAATATGTAAGTGACCTTTTTTTTACACAGTGATCACCACTTATCAAGGCCCGGAAGCCACTCAGGGATAAGGGTTATTGCAAGTACATTATGTTAGTGTGGAGATTTGATGAAGTGTTTACTTAAGGGGGCGGTTCATTAGGAATTTGTAAACATTGGACTTGAAGACATCCAAGTTGTAGTCCGGTGGGAAGCAGGCAGACGGAACAGAGTTCCACAGGCGTGCAGTTCTAAGAAAGAAGCTTTGTTCATGGAATCCGCGTTTTGATTTAGGCACAGATATAGAGTGGGGGAAATTTTTCACAGTGGATTCAGCTAGACAGGTGTTTTTCGTGAAAGATTGGCGAGGGGGGGACCAGAGATTGGAGTTCAGACGAGCACCTGCCATGGAAATAACGATAAAACAAGGATAGGCTCGCAACGTCTCTTGTGTGGGAGAGAGGTTGCAGGTTAGAGAAAAGGACATCCCCCACTAAGCCACGAAGTCTATTTTGTACTCTGTCAAGGCAGGATAGGCTGTTTTTAGCAGCTCCTGCCCAGATATGGCAACAGTATTCTATCCTTGGACGTACTTGACTTTTATATAGATAGAGAATTGCATCAGTAGTGAGATATCTTCTGGAGCGGTAGACGGATCCCACCATCTTTCCAGTGACCTTGGCAACAGACTTGATGTACAGTGATGATAATATTTATTGGCACGGTAAAATAAAAGTTAAATTTTGTCTAATAAATTCTAAAAAAGGGATTAAATTAAAGAAAATAACAAAGTATATTATGTATTTTTAACTGGCCTTTCCGATGCAGCAATCGGATTTTAGAAAAAATAAATAACAAAGGAACAACAAACATAATTGCAAAAAACCCTTGTTCAAAATTATTGGCACGATTTATTTAATAATCAATTGTATAGCCTTTGGCCTTGATTACCTTCCTCAGTCGCTTTTCATAGTTTACAACCAAGTTGTTGCACTCTTCAGTAGTAATTTTAGCCCACTCTTCCTGACAATAATCCTCCAATTGAATAAGATTCTTAGGCTTCCTTTGCATTACCCTCAATTTTAATGTTCTCCATAAATTTTCAATTGGATTAAGGTCTGGGCTTTGTGATGGCCACTCCAAAACATTAATATGATTGTCCTCAAGCCATTTCTTAGTCAGTTTAGCCGAATGCTTTGGGTCATTATCTTGCATGAACCACCAACGACGACCAAGTGAGAGCTCTTTAGCAGAGTCTTTCAGGTTTTCATCCAATATTTTAACATAATCTTCCTTTTTTATGCTACCTGTGACCTTAACAAGTCGCCCTGGTCCAGAGGCAGCAAAGGATCCCCAAAACATCAAACTGCCTCCACCGTGCTTCACTGTGGGTATGGTGTTCTTAGGCAGGAAAGCTTCGCCAGATTTTCTGTAAATATAAGACACTTTATTATGGCCAAATAACTCTATTTTCGTTTCGTCAGTCCATAGAACACGTTTCCAGAATGCAACATCTTTATCAATATGACGTTTTGCAAAGGCTAGCCTTGCTTTCAGGTGCATAGGCTTCAATAAGGGAGTCTTTCTCGGACGACATGCTTTTAAACAAGCTCTCTTCAAAACTCTACCAACTGTATGTCGAGATACATTCACTCCAGAGGTGCTCTGTTCATCAACAATCTCCCCAACAGAGATCCTTGGGTTTTGTTTTACTTGTCGAACAATTTTCCGTTCATCTCTTGGGGAAAGAATCCTTTTTCTCCCTCTACCCTCTAAACTCATAACGTGGCCTTGCGATTTGAACTCGTTTATTATGGCTCTAACAGTGGATTTGGGTAGGTTTAGCTTCTTTGAAATCTTATCATAGCCCTCCCCATAGGTATGGCATGCTACAACAAGCTTCCTGACGTCTTCGCTGTGTTCCTTAGTTTTAACCATAGCGATTGAAAATTATAATTTAGTCACTTATAATAGTTTAAATAAATCGCTATCTAAAAATTATCTGAAAAAAATTATTCACTGAATTAGCGTTAAACAAGCATAATATGGCTATAAAAAAGTTCAGAAAGCACGTAAACCGGAAATTGATTGATATTATACTGATACTAAAAGAAAAACAAAGCCGTGCCAATAATTTTGAACAAGGGTTTTTTGCAATTATGTTTGTTGTTCCTTTGTTATTTATTTTTTCTAAAATCCGATTGTTGCATCGGAAAGGCCAGTTAAAAATACATAATATACTTTGTTATTTTCTTTAATTTATTCCCTTTTTTAGAATTTATTAGACAAAATTTAACTTTTATTTTACCGTGCCAATAAATATGATCATCACTGTACGTGTTCCATTTTAGATCAGGAGTAAAGGTCAAACCCAGAAGCTTGTCAAAACACGGGGCCTCATCCAGCCGAGAGCCATCCATCACAATTGATGCCAGATGGGGATCAGAGCGTTGATGATGTAAGGATAGGTGTTTGGTTTTGGATGCATTAAAGGTAACCAGCTACATCTTCCCCCACTGAACCACGCGCTCGAGATCAGAGGAGAGAGAATCGGAGAGAACTTTATCATTTACAGCCTTTGATGTGTTGCCGTAGATGGTCGTGTCATCAGCATAGATGTCAACGAATGATTTAAGTATGTGTTTAGGGAGGTCATTGATGTAGATCAGGAAGAGAGTTGGGCCCAGGATTGACCCCTGAGGGACTCCAGCATTTATATTGCAGGCCTCTGATTTTTGTCCATCTATCACTACTCTTATGAGCCTATCAGAGAGAAATGATTTAATGATTGAGAAAAAATTTCCAGTGATACCGTAGCTGGAAATCTTGTGAAGTAGACCCTTATGCCATACCTTGTCGAAGGCCTTTGATATGTCAGGAGCAATTACCCTAGAAAGGAAGCCTTTGTTAAGAGATTCACTAATGCTGTGGGATATAACCGTCAGCACATCTGCGGTAGATCTTGCAGAGCGGAAACCATATTGTGTGTCACTAAGAAGGTTATTCCTGCTGAGGTGGTTGACTATTTCTCTATTTAATATGGATTCCAGCAACTTACTCATAACACACAGGAGACTTATTGGTCTGTACTGAGAAGGAGATGACTTATCACCTGAATTTTTAAATACAGGGCAAACTGATGAGATCTTCCAGGGGATCGGAAAGCACTTCTCCTTAAAGCAGCGCTTAAACAGTTTCGTAAGTATGATTGAAGCTTTTTTAACACTATAATTGGGATGCCATCAGGGCCAGTTGCTTTACTGGAATCTAGGTTCTTGATTAGCTTGGCGACCCCATGCACGGATATTTGTATGTTACCTAACTTCTTCTGTGTTATAGGAGGAAATATGGAGAGTTGATGGCCTTCGTCGCATAGGGTAGAATTAGCTGCAAAGTTCTTTGCAAATAGTTTGGCCTTGTCTGACGCTGACGAGATGACCTCTGGTCCATTGATAATGGTTGGGATAGAACGCACACTTCTGTTCAGGATCTTATTTGTTATTTGCCAAAACTGGTGGGATCCAAGCCGCTGATCAGCTACCTTGGATTTAACAGACTGGGCATATAGCTCTCTTGCATTTTTTATTACCCTTTTACAGTGGTTGCTGGCAGTCCTGAAAGCAGCTTTAGTCTCAGTGCAGGTTGGTAGCTATGGAAAAAGTGATTTCTGTGTGCGATAGCAGCAGCACATTCTGGGGAGAAGCATGGCTGGCTGTTAGGTTTTTGTTTGAATTTTGGATGTAGCTTCATTCTCGAATCCCATTACATTTGGATGTAGCTTCATTCTCGAATGCCATTACATTTATATACAATCATTGTTATAATATGAAAGTGACCTCCCTTTGATGTAGCTTTATTGTCGAATACCATTAGATTGATATACAATCATTGTTATAATATGCAAGTGACCTCCCTTGGATGTAGCTTTGTTGTCGAATACCATTAGAATAATATACAATCATAGTTATAGTATACAAGTTACCTCCCTTGGGTGTAGCTTCATTGTCGAATACCTTTAGAATAATATACATTCATTGTTATAATATGCTAGTGACCTCCCTTGGGTGTAGCTTCATTATCGAATACCATTAGATTAATATACAATCATTGTGACCTCCCTTTGATGTAACCTCATTGTCGACTACCATTAGATTACGCAAGTGGCCTCACTTGGATGTAGTTTCATTTTCGAATACAATTAGATTAATATACAATCATTGTTATAATATGCTAGTGACCTCCCTTGGATGTAGCCTCATTGTCCAATACCATTAGATTAATATGCAATCTATGTAATATTATGCCAGTGAACGCTCTTGGATATGGCTTCATAGCTGGATATTTGTACTAGCATAATACCCAGCGTTGCCGGGGATTGTATAAGAAAGGTGAATATATGTACTAGCAAAATACCCGACGTTGCCTGGGATTGGATGACATGGGAGGGATGTTTCCTAGGAGAATACCTGGGATCGGATCAGATGGGTGGATATTTGTGCTAACAGAATACCCCATATAGGAAGATGTTGCGATTATGTCGTAAAATCATGAAAAATTATTCTCAAAATTAGTAACATATCCAAGAATTATGAAAAATGATGAAATGCGAGTTATTTGTTGGTGTGTTTATAATGAAATAACACGCCAGACAATGTCACAAATAATTATTTTAGCAAAAGGAAAGGATATTATGTGGGTTAAATTATAAAAAACGATTGTCGAAATTAGTAACATATCCAAGAATTATGAAAAGTGATTAAATGTAAGTTATTGGATTAATGTGCTTATAATGAAATGAATAGCCCAGATATAGTCTTAAAGTTAATATTTTAGTAAGAGTGGGTCGATTATGTGGGTTACATAATTAAAAATGATTGTTGAAATTAGTAACATATCCAAGAATTATGAAAAATTATAAAATGTTAGTTATTTGATTGATGTATTTATAATGAAATAATCAGAAAGACAATGTATCAAAGTTATTGTTTAGCAAGTGGAGGGGGGATTATGTGGGTTAAATAAAAAAACGATTATCAAAATTAGTAACATATCTAAGAATTATGAAAAATAATAAAATATGAGTTATTTGATTGGTGTGTTTATCATGAAATAACCAGAGACAATGTCTCAAAGTTATTATTTTAGCTAGAGGAGAGGGGATTATGTGGGTTAAATCATGAAAAACGATTGTCGAAATTAGTATCATATCTAAGAATTATGAAAAGTTATTAAATGTAAGTTATTTGATTGATGTGTTTATAATGAAATAAACAGCCCAGATATTGTCTGAAAGTTAGTATTTTAGTAACAGGGGGTCGATTATGCGGGTTAAATCTTAAACAATGATTGTCTAAATTAGTAACATATCATAGAATAATGAAAAATGATTAAATGTGAGTTATTTGATTGGTGTGTTCGTAATGAAATACACAGGCTAGAAGATGTATCAAAGTTGTTATTTTTGTAAGAGGAACGGGATCATGTCGGTTAATGAGGCGACGATTATTTGGATTACTTTATTAAAAATAATTCTCAAATTAGTAACATATCCAAGAATTATGAAAAATGGTCAAATGTGAGTAACTTGATAGGTGTGTTTGTAATAAAAAAACAGCCATACAATGTTATTATTTTAGTAATAGGAGGTTGCGATAATGTGGATTAACTCTTGAAAAATTATTATCGAAATTAGTAACATATCCAAGAAATATGAAAAATGAAATTTTAGTTATTTGATTGGTGTGTTTATAATGAAATAAACAGCCCAGTCAATGTAGTAAATTTATGATTTTAATAAGAATTGGGCGATTATATGTGCGCACTCATTAAATTGATTGTCGAAATTCATAACATATCCAAGAATTATGAAAAATGATGAAATGTGAGGTATTTTATTGATGTGCTTGTAATGAAATAAACAGCTTAGAAATGTCTCAAAGGTATTATTTTAGTAAGAGGAGAGGGATTATGTGATTGAACAACATATCCAAAAATTATGAAAAATTATGAAATGTGAGTTATTTGATTGGTATATGCATAATGAAGTAGACATACCAGACAATTTATGAAAGTTATTATTTTAGCAAGAGGTGGCGATTATTTGGGTTACTTCATTAAAAATAATCGTCGAAATTAGTAACATATCCAATAATTATGAAAAATGATATAATGTGAGTTACTTCTTTGGTGGGTTTGTAATGAAATAACCAGCCATACAATGTCTAAAAGTTATTATTTTAGTGACAGAAGGGGGCGATAATGTGGATTTACTCATGCAAAAATGATAGCAGAAATTAGTAACATACCATAGCCTATGTATCAATGTTTTTTATTTTAGTTAAAGTGGAGGAGATAATGTAAGTTAAATCATGTGACATGGTTGTTGAAATTAGTAACATATCCCAAAATTATGAAAAATGATGAAATGTGAGTCATTTGGATGATGTGTTTGTAATGAAAAACCAGCCAAGACAATGTCTTAAAGTTATTATTTTAGACAGGTGAGCGATAATGTGGGTTAAATTGTCGAAATGTGTAACAATCCAAGAATTATGGTATTCAACGAGATACGTCAACATTCAATGAGATACATGCAAATGTATGCAAGCGGAATACATGGTCACCTGGGATGTAATGAGATAGATGCAAATATATACTAGCAGAATACTTGGCGTTGCCTTGGATTGAATTAGCTTGATTGAAATATATACTAACAGAATACCTTGCGTCGCCCAGGAGTTCATAAGATTGATTGAGATATATACTAGCAAAACACCCAGCGTTGCCCGGGATTGAATGAAATAGGTGAGAATATATATTAGCAAAACGCCTGGCATCGCTTGGGATTTGATGAGATAAATGTGTTGCATATTACTTGTCCTTTCATATACATGCTGAAAATTACCTACACTATGTAAGATACAATTATTTTATATGTGTAATACCCGTCTTATGTAGGTAAAATATTCTTTTGCTCGAAATAGCAAATGATACAAAATTTCTCTCTCATAAGAATAACAAATATATTACAAAACCAAATTCAATTTTTTAATTGTTTATACGGTCCCGAGCAACGCCGGGTAGCCCCGCTAGTTATTATTAAAGGAAAAGTGTCATTCATGAATAAATTCATTCGAAGTTTTGCTGATATTCTGGAAAGAGTACTTGTAAACTCAACTGTCACAGACATTCTAATATCATGACGTTGTTAATTTCGTTTTTCACTCATCTGTTGATATTTATTCCTCTTTAAGCCATTCATTTCTAGCGATCTTTATTTGATGGATTGATAACTGTGCAAAACGGCTGTCACCACCGACGCAAGTATTGCGATATCCTAAATTTTACGGCGTATTTCTGACGAATTAAACCCGTCATCCCGATCTGTACGCGACTGTCTGATCGGAATTCTCAGATTCCCACTGTTAAACTGATTGAAACGATATTCATTAATGGACAGATCGCCGCAAAGTGCCGTTTCCTACACGATTCTTCACTCGTATCGATTTTTGCTGCAGCTCAACGGGTTAGGGTTAGAGTAGAGTTAGATGTTTGATGCAACTCTCACGCAAAACCATGCATCTTTATTATTTTGTGAATTTAAATGTTTGATTCGTCCTTTTCTAAAAGATTACCGAAAAATCCTAATCGTAATTACGGTCTTGTTTTAAGCCGAATATCTGGTATCATAAAAAAGAAATTCATAGCGGAAAACTCAAAAAATATTTAGACAAGCAGAGAATAACATCTCTGACCCGCAGCTTTTTTCACATAGAAGTTGTAGGTCTACGTTGGCCGGGGAATGTATCCTAGTGTGTTTGTGCAATTAGGACATCTCTGGAATGGGTTTTATCGTCATGACATTAACAATCAGCCCCATACGGTATCGATAGTTTTACAATGGTGCCTAACATCGAATTATTAACTTCAGTGCTCTGATGGGAATCAGTGTGCCAACATAATTATACGATAAAAATAAATTCTTTTACATAAACGATAAAAAATACTATATCAGGCTTGCTGAACAGTCCTTTAAAGACCATTTAAGAGTCTACAAAGTCTTTTTTAATAACCCCAACCACCCGAACAAAACCTCTTTAACTACCCACGTCTTAAGTCCGGTTAGAATAATCTCATACCCACCATAAAATGGGAAATTCTCAGAAAATCCAATACTTGTAAATCACTGTATTCCCCTTGTCTTCTTTGTCTGTATGAAATTTTTTTTATTACTAATTTTAGAGATAGAGACAAATGATTAAATATTAGAAATGAATTGTCCAGTGTTTGCAGGCATTATAAATCCCACCATCTCAGCAACTTCACACCATACTGAAGTTAATCCACTAAACATTATTTCTCTTAAGCAGATTATCTTAACTCTAAACTTAAATACATAATTATAATTATATATTAAACCTTACCCTGGTTTTCTTAGATAGCATCACCTAACCTATGTTAATTAAAACTTTAAATGTCCGGAAAACTAAGTAAGAAAAAAAAACTCCATCCTTTTTATATTCCTTCCTCACCCTCTAAGCTTGACTCAAACTCTACTACTACCCAATAAATTTTTAACTCTTGAAATCTATTACTTTACAATTATAAATATTTACTTGTTTCCCTCATTATTTTTATATAAAAGTCTTAATTTTATGGACACATTAATTAGGACGCATCTTGACTATATCTGCTCCCTACCACTACCACCGCCACCGCCGCCGAGTCTTGTGGACACTTTGACCTAGAGGTGAGCAAACTACGGCTCGCGGGCCGCATGCAGCCCGCCAAAAGAATTCATACGGCCCTCCAAGTACTGAATATTGAATGCCCAAAAGGATTTTCTATTCAGCAATGTGTAATCGGAATGTAAATAACCAGCAAATTGTTCTTCTCACTTGCTCTCTGTCTTTCCTTACCTGTTTTTTACAGCTGAGAGATACAGGACAAAATGGCTATTCTCTGTAGTTACCGGCAGCCGTCTGACATTTGAGTGAAATTCTTAAAAGTGACTGAATTTGCGCTTTTTTTCACGAGCTTGTACCTCATTTGTTTGATTTTGCTTTAAGATAAAAAAAAATTGCAGTCAAGAGTAAACCTCCTTCTTTCGTTTGATTTTGTATTTTATTTGTGGAATAAAAATTCTATTTTACCGATATTTTTTACTGACACCAACATGATAGGAAAAATTTTGACATGGAAAGTGATCAAGCCATGCTTACAGTTTTTACGAAATATATAGTCCTTCCTTAAAACTTTCGCACATTTACGCCAAACAATAGAGAAAAACCCCTAAAAATAGTTCCAAATTAAGGAAAGAATGGTCTTTATTTTGCTCTATTTGTATATTTTAGATATCAATTATATTGAAAAATATACTATGCGGCTCAGTAAAATTTGAATTTTTTTAATGTTGCCCTTGCACTGAAAGGTTTGCCCACCCTTGCTTGACCCATTTCGAACTTTGATGACTTGCGAAAGCAGTCACCTATTTTCCCTTTCAGCGCTTTCTTATGACCCGCCGAAACTATAAACTTCCGTTGTGTTATCTTTTTCTTTTTCCTCTTCTTATCATATTTTCCTCTTTTTTCCTTTTTTATTTTATCCCTTTTAATAACATCCTTAATTTCCTTTCCTATATTTCTTATTAAATTTAATTTATTTAAATATACTTCCCCCCATTCTCTTTTCTCCTGTTTTCTCTCTCTCTCCACCTTTTCTTCCCCCTCTGTCCATTATTTCAACTCTTGGTTTTTAATATCTATATGTAGCCAAAAATCTTTTTCTGATAATTTATTTTGCCTTAGTCTGATGACAGGGGCTTGTTTATGCCGTTTATTGAAACAATTTTGTAATTATTTAAGCAAATACTCCTGAAGTTGAAATCAGAAACACACACACATGCACACGCGCACACACACACACACACACACACACACACACACACACACACAGATAGATAGATAGATAGATAGATAGATAGATAGATATGTATATAGATATTGGGGCAATTAAGCGGAATCAGGAATAAGAAAAATCGTAAATTTAGGGGTACTGAAATCAGTATCGGAAAGAATTGTGCACATTTTCCGACTCCCCCATTTTTTAAATACTCTTTTTTATTTAAATTTGTTTAAAACGAAACCTTCCACTGCTGATAAAATAATAAATGTTTATGAATGTTTAACTTTCAGTAAAATTAAAATCTATACATCATCTTTCACTTTTTTTACACTTGCGAATATATCTGCATATTTTTTTACGCTAATCAGGAATAAAAACAACTCTATTGTTAAACATTTAGAGATTTATAAAAAATAAACCACTGGAATCTGAATCGGTAGTTGTATCGGAATCGGGAATTTATAACAGAATCAGTAATTATATCGGATTCGGGGACAATACTGAAATTATCAGATCAGTAATATATATATATATATATATATATATATATATATATATTACCATCTGCCTAGTTACACATGTGTAACTAAGCAAATAAAACGGTAATAAAAATATATTTGCTCTGCAATAGTATTGAGCACTTTCTTCAGGTTTTTACTAATTATCATTTTTGATATATATATATATATATATATATATATATATATATATAGAATGGGTACAGTGATTCTAAAGACAGAAAAATGTATATTTAAAAGAGTGAATCCACCAATACTTGTGTTTTTTATATACTTAGTTTTTTTATTTGATATTTTAATTTTATTTATTGATATAAGTTTGAATGTTCATAACGCGTGTCGGGGTGTTTTTACACCCTCATCAGATATGTTGTGGTAAAATATACACTCGAAGAAACCATTGCGTAAATCAATGTCCTTTTCAAGAAGTTAAATGTGTCTTCGTGTAAAGTACATGAAGTTTTCGAATTGCGCATCTAGACCTATCATTTACGACAAAATATCTAATGAGACACGTTCACTTATATATATATATATATATATATATATATATATATATGCATATATAGTCTGTTTATTATACAAACATTACTTGCTACATATGTGCATAGTGCCTTAGTGGAGTCCCAATTTAGGGACAATACTTCATCATACTAAATAAAATTGAAACTGAAACTGGTGTCAAGACCACAATGGTCTTTATAATATATTTGGGTGTGATCTACATTCCAGAAAAATTGGGGTGTATGCTTTGCGAATGTGAGCAGTAGGATTTTTCGGGGGTGTTGGGAAGGGGGATGCTGTTTCCCGTGTTAGAGCAGTAATTAGTAGGGAGGTGTTAGGTGATTCTATTAGTTTGGCGGTTATTTATTGCCTTTGATTTAAAATTTCCCATACTCTGAGGTTGTTTTTATTGTTGTACATCATTTATTTGTGGTGATTTAAATTTTCTTTTTGTAAATATTATATTTAATTATTAGTTTATTTTTTTATATATTAATTTATCTCTATTTTTATCTCTCATTGTTTTATTGTCCGCACGTTCATATTGCATATTTGAAATTCACCAACTGTCACAATCAGGCTTTAGTAAGGTGTATTCCAATTTCTGCTGTAGCATTTTATTTGAACTTGAAATCATAAAAAATTAATCAGTCATCTCATAATATTTACAGTAATAACACACTGTTCAATCGTCTATGACAATTTTAAATGACTGTAAAAAAGTCTGAAAACTAAGTAGGTTGGGATGTCTATTGTGGGTTGCTAGAAAATTAAACCTAACAAATCGTTCAAAACTTGTCATTTTTCACATACGATGACTGATTATACACTTGCCCAGGCGGTGAGCATTCCTGTATTGAAAGTTTTTCCATATTTGCATGTTCTAATCCCTGAAAAAAGAAAAGGTATTGAATAGGCAGAGTTACCACGCTGATGAAGATATCGAAATACAAGTGGGAGTTTACCGGAAATGAATACAAATTCATCGATCAAGGAATAATTGACCTGTTCACAAAACAGAAGATACTGGAATAAAACGGATTATAGGATTGAAATTGATTATAGGATGTAGTTTGTCTTATTTTCATAAAAAAGAACGAACATACCTTTTTAGCTAACATTATATACATTTGTAAAATCTAATATACATCATTTTTTATAATGAGTGTAGTAGCAAAGACAGTTAATTGTAGTGAGAGCACTGTCTTAGCCTAAAAAATTGTATTATGATTCTGGTTAGCGGATATTGCACGTGATATCGCATATATATATATATATATATATATATACATACATATTTAGTGAGATGATTGATAATTTATAATTAAAATCAAAAATTAAAAATCGGTTTCATAAGGAGGAACAAAACAAAATCAAATAATTGTACGATCGTTTCTGAAACTATGTTTTTATTGAGATAGACATTAAGTCATAGACAATAATTTTAACATATAGTTTTTTGAAACAAAGTCACCTCATCAGCAAAGATATTGGGTGTTTTTTTTTACAAAACCAAATTAAACAGCAAGTATTAGCCACTAACACAAATACACAACAAACCAAAATCCGTAAGCGTAAAAACAGACATACTCTAAAAACCCTCCATATTCTAAAAATCTTGAGCAAACATAGCCAGGGAATTCTTTAAAATATTAGAAAAAAAAAACTTTAAAGCCCCTCATAGATACAATAAAATCTTTAATAAGAAAACGATATAAGTGTCTTACTCAATTATGCCAAACCTTCATAAAAATAATTAGTTCTAACAATAAAATATTAGTTAGATACAAAATGCAACTATAGCAGGCTGTAACTGTAGAAGAAAAAATAAATGCCCTCTACAATGTACCTGCAAGATAAAAAATGTGATTTATAGCTGCACAGTGTAACACACCCCAAATATAAATTATGTTAATGGCAACCATAACTCGACCACACAGTTATTCAATAACTGCACCCCCTTTAACCAATCTACCAATCAAATACAAACAAACCTATTACATACCAATACCACTCCTAATCTATCTGACAACAAATATATTAAACAAAATGTAATCTACTTCGGTTCCACATCTGAACTTATCAAACATAGGATTTCAACGCACGAACACCTCTTTAAAAATTCCTCCCTGGTAAACCAAACTACTCTATCTAAACATATTTGGCGACAATGATAAGAATATTCTCATCAATTTGAAATGGGAAATAATAGGATCATATATAAGCATATATGCTGGGAGACAGATTCTGTGCACTTTGTAGATATGAAGTCTTAGGATTTTAAAATATAATAATGATAATAAAAATAAAACTATGCTCCTAAATCTAAAAGACGAAATTTTCTCTGGATGCATTCATAAATGTTGGTTTAGATTTGACAATTATATACCACCATAAGTCATTAACATTTTCTCATTAATACTCTATCTTAAAATTTATAATTTATAAATTAATAACTTCATTATTATAGTTTGGATTATTATTATTATTATTATTATTATTATTATTATTATTATTATTATTATTATTAGTTTATCTGACACTTTTATCATTATTTTCTATTTGATTTAAATATCTATTTAACTTTAATTCTTATATGTTACTATTTTTATTAAGTTCCATACATAAATACTATAATTGCTATTAAAAATATTATTATTTTTATTTAATTATTACCAATAAGATATCACTTATGATTTAAGAAAAAGCAACATAAATAATTAGTGCTTATCTCCCTTTAATCCGTTAAATTATTTATTTTCCTAGCCGAATATGATTATCTCCTTTTGCTTTTGAAATATCTTATTAAATTTAAAATTCGGCGTTACTAACGAATTAAAACTGATAAGGTTATTCCATTGGTGTTCCCTTTGAAAGTTTGTACATTTCAACATTTTCAATCATTCATAAGCTACATTTACCATCCAAATGAATGCTTTGACGATGATACTTACGAATCTTAAAAGGCGAACCATTATAAGGTATATATATCTTTGTTAAATTTTCTTAAAAACATCTTATTTTAACCTTACATTTAAACCCAATTTAACTTTATGATTTTATTCTAATTAATATTCTCAATTTATCTTACTTTGCTCATCAACATCAAAAAGTAACTATTTTCCTTTATATTTAAATATTTTTCAGATGCATCTGCCTTACTTAAAAATGCTAGGTTTATTTTTGGTGTGTTAAAAAACCCACCCAATATCTTTGCTGATGAGGAGACTTTGTTTCAGAAAACTATATGTTAAAATTATTGTCCATGACTTAGAGCCTATCTCAATAAAAACATCGTTTCCGACACGATCGTACAATTTATTGATTTTTTTTTGTTTCTCCTTATGAAACCAATTTTTAATTTTAATCATAAATTATCAATCATCTTACTAAATATTAAAATAGCTCTTGAGCTTATTATATATCTACATTACAACGAGCACTGTTTTTCTTGTATTTTAATTACATTAGTGATTTTACTATTACATTAAAATACACTCCGCTCTTTAGACTGCTGTTCTAATCTCCTTTAAATATATATATATATATATATATATATATATATATATATATATATATATATATATATATAAGGTGCTTCAAAATGAACTGACACATTTGTTTGTAAAAAAAGTAAATAACTATTAAATAAAGAAAATATTTTTTCAATTTTTAAATGTACGTAGATTGGTATTTTATTTCTTAAATATTAAATCGACCAAATGTTTGGCATCATTGCTAACGCATAATTGTAGACATTCACAAAAGTTTTCAATAACTTGATGGGTCATTTCGGATAGAATAGCAACAATTTCAGAATAAATAGCGTGTTTTAATTCTTCAAGAGATTGAGGGCGGTGGCGGAATACTGAATATTTGCAGACTTCAAACAGTCACACAAGAAAAAATCGTAGTAGTTTAAATCAGGCGATCTTGTGGGCCAATCAATATCATCACGCAAAGAAATAAAATGATTCGGGAACATTTCCTTAAAAAATGCATGAATACAGATAAAATGCATTTTGACTTAATTAAAATAAAATTCCATTCTACGTACATTATAAAAATAAAAAAATATTTTTATTTTATTTAATTGTTTGTATTTTTTTATCTACAAATGTGTCAGATCATTTTGGGACACCATGTATATATGTAGTAGTTAAGGTTAAGAATATATTCGAAGGATAAAAATCCAGAAAATACCGGGTGTATATAATAATGCTCAATAATAAATAAAGGTATTTATATTAATATTCATTTAAACAAACATTTACAAGTTTCACTACACGCGCATGACAATGTTTCGATCTGGAGTAATTAATAACTAAGATTGCATCAGGCGAAAGTTATGTTTTTATTTACATGGAGATCACCACTTATCAAGGCCCAAAAGCTACTCGGGGATAAAAGTTATTGCGCGTACAGTAATTACTGGGATAGTATCGTTGTAATCATTAGTATTGGAGATTTGATAAAGTGTCTTACTTAAGGGGGCGGTTTGTCAGGAATTTGTTTATGTTGGACTTGAAGACATCCAAGTTGTAGTAAGGTGGGAAACAGGCAAACGGAAGAGAGTACCATAGTCGTGCACTTCTAAGAAAGAAGCTCTGCTCGTGGAATCTACGTTTGGATTTAGGCACAGATAAAGAGTGGGGAAAATTACTGACAGTAGTTTCAGCACGACGGGTGTTTTTCGTGAAAGATTTGCGAGGAGGTACCAGAGATTGGAGCTCAGACGAGCACTTGCCATGAAAATAACGATAAAACAAAGACAGGCTCGCAACATCTCTTCTGTGGGAGAGAGGCTGCTGGGAAGAGAAAAGAGCATCTCCCACTAAGCCACGAAGTCTATTTTGTACTCTGTCAATGCCGGATAGGCTGCTTTTAGCAGCTCCTGTCCAGATGTAGCAACAGTACTCCATCCTTGAACGTACTTGGCTTTTATACAGATAGATAGGAAGAGAGTTGGGTCCAGGATGGACCCCTGAGGAACTCCAGCATTAATACTGTGGGCCTCTGATTTCTACCCATCAACCACTACTCTTATGACCCTATCGGAGAGAAATGATTTAATAATTGAGAAAACATTTCCAGTGATACCGTGACTGGAAATCTTGTGAAGGAGGCCCTTATGCCATACCCTATCGAAGGCCTTCGATATGTCAAGAGCAATTACTCTGGAAAGGAAGCCTTTGTCAAGAGATTCACTAATTCTATAAGATATAATCATCAGCACGTCTGTTGTAGATCTTGCAGAGCGGAAAACATATTACATGTCACTATGAAGCTTGTTTCTGCTGAAGTGGTTGACTACTTCTTTATTTAATATGGATTCCAACAACTTACTCATGACACACAGGAGACTTATTGGTCTGTACTGAGAGGAAGATGACTTTTCACCTGAATTATGAAATACAAGGCATACTGATGAGGTTTTCCAGGGTGTTGGAAAGCACTTCTCCTTAAAGCAACGCTTAAACAGTTTTGTAAGTATGGAGGCAAGTTCTGGTTGGAGCTTTGTCTGCACTATAACTGGAATGCCGTCAGGGCCAGTTGCTTTACTGGAATCAAAGTTCTTGATTAGCTTGGCAACCTCACGCACAGATATTTGTATGTTGCATAGCGTGTTGTGTGTTATAGGAGGAAATATGGGGAGTTGATGGCCTTCGTCGCATAGGGTAGAATTAGCTGTAAAGTTCTTGGCAAATTATTTGGCCTTGTTTGATGCTGACGAGATGACCTCACGTCCCTTGGTGATGGTTGGGATAGAACGCACGCTTCTTGTTTGCTATTTGCCAAAACTGGGTGGAACCAAGCCGCTGCACAGCTACTCTGGATTTAACAGACTGGGCATATAGCTCTCTTGCATTTTTTATTACCCTTTAACAATGGTTGCTGGCAGTCCTGAAGGCAGCTTTAGTCTCAGTACATCTATTACGTTGGTAGCTATGGAAAAAATTTCTGTGCGCGATGGCAGCAGCACATTCTGAGGAGAATCATGGCTGGCTGATAGGTTTTAGTTGGTATGAATCGGTCTATGCCTGCAATTAACCATTCGGTCAGGTCTGATAATATAGAGGACACATTCTTTTTAAACATGAAACGCAGATGTAGATCAGATATGAATGTACGGAAGCTATCCCAGTCAGCCATAGAGTATCGATATACAGTACGGTGGAGAGGTACGACTGAAGACTTATTGCATTTCATTTTTATCTCAACATACAACAGAGTGGTCGGAGGATCCCAGAGGACATAGAACGAAACATGAACATAGCTCAGGGAAAGTTGTGAGAAAAAGGTCTAGAAGGCTTGCATATTGACCGGTTGTATCGGGCACACGGGTGGGTTCGTGAACAATCTGAGTGAGGCCATAGGACATCGCAAAATCATAACAGAACCTCCCCTCATCATCTGTCTTATTTGAGTGGGTCAGTAATTCCACAGTATGGGCATTGAAATCACCGCAAATGTGAATGCTAGCCGAAGGATGAACAGACAGGATATGGTCAATTTTCTTTTCCTTTAAATATCCAATTTGATAAGTAAGAAAAATAGGAACACCCTGTTCTTCTCACATTTGAATATAAACATCTAAAGGAAAATATATACCTTTCCCGTGATGATATCTTATTTATCAATAACTACAGCTCGCAACATTGTCATGCCAGTATAGCGAAACTTTACATTTCTGTATGAATAAATATTAACACACACACACACACACACACACACACACACACACACACACACACACACACACATATATATATATATATATATAGGGTTACCTCCCTAAGAAAAACAAAAAAACAAAAACAAAAGCTAAATAGAGGCCATCTAGAAGATATGCTGTAGAACGGAGAAAAAAGGCCAAAGACCCTAGTGTTTTGATGTGATGTTTTGAATATGATAAACTAGTTATGACCAAAGTTTCATTTCATTCGAACAAAACACTAAGAAACAGGGCCTAATTAGAGTTGTTGCCCGTTTTTTAGGGTAACCCTGTATATATATATATATATATATATATATATATATATATATATATATATATTGATATATTGATATATATATATATATATTTATATATTTATCTATTTATCTATGGATATATTTCTGTAGAAATATATTTTCTTATTATATATTAATCCTTATTTAAGAAGTTCAGTGTAATCACAGAGCAATATAGAGGATAAATGACAAAAAGTTATATTCCAAAATTCATGATGTTGACCATCTTATAATTTATTCCTTTAATTCAGCTGACTTATACAATTCTTGACAGTATCTGTTTCGTAGTGCAAAATAAATCATTTAATTATTATATCAATCAGTGAATCTACTATGCCCTAAACTCATCAGAAGAAATAGCAACGACCAATCCGTCAAAAGGAATTCAAATGTGATTTGACATGGTATATATATGGTATTTGACATGAAAATTTATATATATATATATATATATATATATATATATTGTAAAAATAAAAAAATATTTGAAGAGAAACCGATCTGAGTAGTCAAATGATAGTTTAAGAGTTTAATATATTTATTAGATAATATATTTACATGTTGGATTTCTTCATACAAATGGTTTCATGAGGATGAACAAGCAATAATTAAATGACGCACAAACTTTGCCTTCTAAATATTTTTCTGCGAAGAAAGCAACCATTAAAAGGAGAAACTGGTGTATCATTGAAATAATATATAAAAAACGGAAGACTGTTCCTAAGTCATTAAAATATGTTGTAATAATATGATATATAATCAGCGTAAACACGTTGTTTTGAATCTGTTTCAGTTTGTACTTTCAATAATCATTAACAATTAACTTTAGCAATAATCAATTCATAAAGAAACAAAGAACATGGAGTAGTTACACAAATAATAAAAAACAAATGAAGAGAAACTTTTTTTTTTATTTAAATGCTAAATTTATGGACACTTAAAAAGATGACTAAACAGCTGTGAATGTCAGTGAATTTAATGGATGAATTCGAAGTCATAACAGAGAAGTCATGAAATCAGAAAAATCGTTCTTTTTCTTACTGTTTGTTTTTACAGTTATTTTTAAACGAGTCATTCTACCTTTATAAGAGGTAGTCTGTCAATTAATTCGCCGATATGTAAGTCGCTCAGTCTATTTTGTTCACACTTTAGTTTGAAATTGCCATTATTTTTTTTTTTTTTTGTAGATGCTTCCATGCATTTTATATTACATATTCATCTCTCAATATATCGGTTCCCTCATTCACCGACTTGCGACACAAAAAGGTTTCAAATAGCAGTCTTCTCGGTAAACGCGTTTTTTTTTTCGTATATTAACGCACGTATTTCTGCGACGTGCCATGACCGTTGATTGAGTGCTCAATACGTTTTTCTCTCATGCATATATCTCTTAAATATTTGCATTATTTGCATTATTCGGATTACCGTTTTACTGTCGAGTGTTAGTTTCACAATGTTTTGGTCGATGTAACTTTTTGTAGCTTGTAAATCGTTCTGTTGAACGCGAGAATCTGCACGGATTTCAAATTTATTCCACGGGGTTGACATGCTCTCGTTCTTTCAATCATAACTGAGTAGAAGTTCGAAGTAATTCACAATTGTATTTTGTGTATCAACCTCCAGAAGAGTGTAACTTACAACTGAATTTTACCAAGTATTTTATCCGTCACACAATGATTGGTTGGTTGTTTGTTTTACGGTATATCAACCCTTTTCAGGTTATTTAATGCCAAATCCATTGATTCGAAAGAAAATTATTTTTAATAGAATATATTTGTTTTTTTTTCAAATCGGTTTCTATTTAAACCATAGTTGGGACCCTAACAGGTACTACCACCCCGGGTTAGAGTGGACCTGGGAGCAATGGCAATTAAAGAGTGGCTCCACACTCCCCCAAAGCCATCAAGCTGGGCCCTCACCATCGGATATAATTTAAGGTCATATCCAGGACAGTTATACAATGGATACTTGTAGACCGTTCTACAATGACTTCAAGGAATGTTAAGGCTTTTTTTTTCAATTAAAAAGAAAATGACACTCAAAATGAAAACAGTAGTTCGAATAATCCAAATAATACGAATTATCTATCCTCATTTTAAATTCATTTCAAATAAGTAGACTGTTGGTTGAGTGGTAAGTAGGTTGGTGTGTTGTTCTCAAAATCAAATATATCGCTAAAGGTGCAGATTAAAAGGGTGTATGTTGCTCACTGTTTAGACGATATTTGTCTTCCACATTATGCAAGAATCTTTCATATATGAAGAATTCGAGATACCCAATATTTTTCCACCAAACAAAAATATATTTTTTATGAGTCATATCTGATCGAAACTAGTCATTTCGATCAAGCTATTTTGAAACATGAAATCAAAATTGCGTCTATTAATAATTGTTCTCTATGCTGGTAGAAGTGATCGATATTTGCAAACAAACAAACAAACAAACAAACAAACAAAAAACAAACAAACAAAAAACAAACAAACAAAAACTTTGTTTTCTTTTTCCAATTGATCTGGAACCACATATAAAAGAACAAAATCAATAGAAGCCAATATTTATATATTTATCGGCATCTTGCCGCATGGATTGCTGAATAAGACGGGTTGAAATGTTGTCAATTTGTTTAATATTATTTATGCATGATGTGCAGTTGGTATAACTTTTCTTTTTGTATGATATAAAGAAATGAAAGTAGTTTGGCCATTTTTCATTAACGGATGTCTTACCATTCGTAGCGATCGTATTATGGACACATTATTACCAGGCAACAATAAAAAATGTCTTCGACAAAAAATAAGACAATGTGTTTGTATACTATTTTTTTGTATATTTCTGCGGTTATATTTTGCAAATTTTCTTTGTAAATATTTTTCCCCTTCCATTTCTTTATTTTACAAAGAATCCACCAAAACCTTTACCGAAATACCAGTCTTTACTTTTGTCTCTGTTATAATCGCAACGACAGTGGTTTAGCTTTTGTTTTGACTTTTAGTTTTTGTTGTCAGATGGAGATGTTTTTGTTTAATTGAAAGTTCGCACATGTTTCGTTGTCAGGTCATTATCATACATGCGCCTAGCAATAATCAACGCAACCTTTACGAATTACTAGCATAGCTACCTGTCTTTGCCTGGGTACATGCATAACAAACCAGAAGAGTTGCAAGTGTGTGTGTCCCGTTTAGGACAAAATCAAACTCAAGTAAAACACACATTGCTTTAGGTTCCTTTTTCAATGCACACACTTTTGCAACTGCTCCAATAAAATAGAACAAAAGTAAAATAAATGAAACATGATAAACAGAAAAATGTCGACCTAGTTTCAGTGCTGTTTTTGAACATTGACTTGTAAAAAACGAAAATAAAGTAATTGTTTCTAAGCGCAAAATAATTTATTAGTTATCCCAAGTTAATGAATTGTGAATTCACACTCGTTGCTCTAATATGGTTGGGGTCATACTAAATCAGAATATGTCATGATAATAAGTGTATCTTTTGTAGTTTCTGAGTTTTTTCCGGGCATACACACAGACAGTACTATAACAATGTTTTCGTTAAAACTGTCTGAACGAGAAAAGGATGGTTTCAATAATTGTACAATGTTTTGATTTGAGAAAATGTCAGCAAGTTATTAGCTCATTGCAAAAACGTCGAAAATCTCTTGCATCTTGATGTCTGAGATATGGTTTCGTATTTTCTGGAAGCAAAAAAGTTCGAAAGAATATCTTGTATGTCAAAAATGTACAGTGCGAACTTTTGTTAAATAAAAAAGAAGTATGTTATTTAATTAAAAAATATTTTCTAGTAAGGGCAATATGACAGAACAGAGTGGAAGAGTGAGAACTTCATAAATCCCCTATTATTCGTTCCTGAAACTCTTTAATGCAAACAAAAACTGGGCCTTCGCGCAAACTTTAATTCAACGATTATCTTTCTTTTGGGCGCAATGAAAAACATAAGATTTTACGGGTGTATCTACAATTTTGTTATTTTTGCAATTACTTTTTTGCTTTTTTGATGCATAAAAAATAAAAAATGTGTCACAATATGTTAAAAAAATGTATATATATACATATATATAAATACATATATATACATATATATACATATATATATACATATATACATGCATATATATATGTACCACGGAATATATATATATATACATACATATATATACATATATATATATACATATATATATGTATATATATGTATATATATGTATATCTATATATGTATATATATATATATATATATATATATATATATATATATATATATATATATATATATATATATATATAATGGTCTGATGCCAGGACCTGAGAACAACGTATTAATTAATTATATAGCTAACTCTTAGAAAGTAAGGTGGCGCATATGACTTAAAACCAGTGGTACGAAATACTGCAGATATATGACCAGCTCAAAAGAGATTAAATTGAAGGTAAATGGAAATAACGAATTAATATAAGTAAAATGACATTTAAAAAAGAAGACAAAATATAGAGAAAGTGTCTCTTGGGTTTATTTAGATATAATTCCCCGTAAGCTCAATGAGGCGGGGGACAAGAATATTAGACATCTGTTTTTCTATTATCCTTTAACGTGATATCGCTAATTCTAAGTCAATTGAGTAAATAAAGAGTTACTTAAAAAGACATATCGAACAGTAATAACATATTTAACTGAAAAAAGTTTTGAAATTAACAATCGACAATTGAGAATTAATAATCCGAAATTGAGTCTCTTATTGGCTTATTTGAAATACACTTATATACATAAACTTATTAATACAGACAAGAATACACTTGTACGCAAATATAAATACATTTATATTATTATATTTATTTAATTATATGAAATTACGCTTGTAATAAATAAATGCGCCTAGGAGTACTCACTGGCATGCATATGTGCGTATACAGTGAGATTTAGATATATACATATTTGCATGCTGTTTAATTATATATATATATATATATATATATATATATATATATATATATATATATATATATATATATATATATATAAGATCCTGTGAGTCAACTTATGCACATTTTATCACATATATAGAAATTGTTGCGTTGTTGTCACAGAACTCGAATACGATTATACATTTTGCTTGTTAAAATCAAACCAACCTCAGTTACGAAGTGCTTTAGATGAATTGTATGAAATTTCCAGGTTGGTATCGGGGGGGGGGGGCGTTTAATTGACTGAGGGGATGCAACCCCGAATAAACTCGCCTGGCGAGTTGACGACAAGGAGTTACTCCACATAATCCCTCCCTCAACCTGCATGTTAAGCACATGTTTACCGCAGCGAATGATGACATCTTAGAGCTTAGTAGTTTTCTTATGAAATACATTTATGGCAAGTAAGCTACACAGAAACGTTTATGTTTAAATCCTGAAAAGAAATCAGATTAAATACACAAACTCTTCCTTCGAGAATGAAACATTAATGTTCCGGTTTAGCTAACTTGTCATAAATATATGTTCATACATATGATGCATGTTATGTCAGATGAGTCAAATGAAAGGAATGACTTACTGAACATAAATATATGCTTGTACGCATACGTGTTTTATGTACACCTATGTCTCGAAAAGTTAATACATATGTATTAAATACATTCATACCTATTTTATATGCATATGTATAAATATATACGTATATATATATGCTGGCGTCGCTCAAAGTTCCATCATGGGACCACCCTTTTCTTAAACTTTCATCAATGATCTCCCAAATCACATTTTGAGATTATTCATAGACATTTATGCAGACGACACCGCAATCTATGCCAACACTTCAAAGACCAGCAATAACTAAGATCTTTCTGAATCTTTTTCTTTTGATTCTGAGAACGTGGCGCAATGAGGGAAAAGGTGGCTGGTTAATTTTAATGCATCGAAAACCAAGCTTCTTTCCTTTCATTATAATCGGTCTGACCCACATCACACCCCAAATGAAATGAATTGCTCTCGTATTAGGAAATCTCTATGTCTTAACAAGCTTCTGGGATTGACCTTCACCCTTGATCAGAAATAGAACACATACATCAAATCTGTTACCAAAATCGCTAGAAAAATGGTTAGATCACTTTACCGCTCCAATAGATATCTCACCGCTGATGCAGTTCTCTACTTGTATAAGCGCCAAATACCCTAAAATGGAATATTCTTGCCACATCTGGACAGGAGCTGCTCGGTGCGCCCTATCAAGCCATGATAAAGTTCATAACCGGCTTCGTAATCTAGTAGATGATATCTTTTTCTTTTCCTTGCAACCTCTTTCGCATAGAAGAGACGCTACGAGCCTGTCTTTGTTCTTTCGTTATTTTCATGGCAGGTGCTCGACTGAACTCCACAATCTATAGGTTCCCCTTGACAAACTTTCACAAAAACACTCGACTAACTACAACCATTATATATGATTTTCTCCACACAATTCTAAACATAAATTCCATGAACAAAGTTTCTTTCCCAGATCTGCCCGCCTGTTGGACCTCTATTTTACTGGCCTGCTTCCTGGTTGAATACAACATGGTGGCCTAAAATTCAAACACATTCCTGTTGTTCTGTCCCATAAATAGATTCTACCCAATTTACACCATTAGCGATTACTACCACCTTACATGCATTAACTTTTATTCTCGAGTGGTTTCCGGACCTTAATGAGTGATGACTCCCAAGTAATATATATATATATATATATATATATATATATATATATATATATATATATATATATATATATATATAATATCGCCACCCATCGAAGAGTATTATCTGAGTTAAAGGCAGACAAAATGAGCTTTCGTATGAATATTAAAATATTAAAATATAGTAAATAATCATCTCTTTTCCTCTTATCTCTCTTTCTGTATATATATATATATATATATATATATATACATATATATATATATGTGCATACGTGTTATTATATTATCAATTACGTCGTTTTTCATATTTAGTAAGCATATACGACTATACATCCACAAACATAACGTGCACACACACACACACACACACACACACACACACACACACACACACACACACACACACACACAGAGAGTCTTTACTTATTTTTCAAGCTATATTTCATCACTGATCATAGTCGCTAAGCATCTCAGTATGGCATCATACAATTAACTATATATGTGTCTCTGTGCGTTCATATACCAATATATATTGTACCTATATATATATATATATATATATATATATGTGTATATATACATATATATATATGTATATATATACATATGTATATATATACATATATATACACGCATATATATATATATATATATATATATATGGTATTCGCATATATGCACGTGTATATATATATATATATATATATATATATATATATATACGCGTACATCTTTCAGTGCAGTTATTCACGTTTCCGTTCTATATGGAAAGCATTACAAATATTAGAAAAACATGTGTAAGCAGTGGGGATGACATATGTATATGGCATTTGATTTATTTTCATTTTATAAATTTCCAGAACTAAATTACCGTTGCAAGAGATCCAATACACGAGCACCAAAATGAAATGTAACATGAAACCCATGAGATGTTCTAATGATAGTCATAGCACAGCGACAAGAGCGCAAATATCAGACAATTTGTCTGTGGATATTTGCTAAGTCATGTCCTGTACAAAAGTTTTTATGTATATCTCGCGCATAATGATTTATGTTTGATTTCTGTCCTGGACAGTTGTGATGCCGTTTTTCTATTCATTCTCTCGGAAAGCTGATATCCTCACCAGGATGGAGGCAACCAATTTTCCATAGTATTCTGATTATTCGAACTACTGTTCTCATCCTGAGTGTTATTAACACAATGCTTCGGTTGACATAACCTTCGATCTTCTTCAGGTGCATCTTGTCGAACTTGGAAATCATTTTTTCAACCAGATATACCTAAAGAATGTCGGTGGTTACATCGAATGAAACTTTGTGAAAATAACACTCAACAAAGGAACAGTAATCCAAATAATACAAATTTAATGAAATTATTATTAAAGTTCTCGTTTCAACACTTAACATAATGCATAATCAAGAAATTAAAATGTTTCATTTCTCAACACAAGCGAAACATTTGTAAACTACGAAGAATAAAAATGGTTCTAAAAATGTAGTAACTTGTTTAATTATGCTTGGATGCTTTTTGAAATTTATTTTATTAAAGACTAATACATAAAACAATTATCGGACTATATTTGCGACCTAAACTAAAAAAATGAAATTTTTATTGCTTCGCCATCTTTATGAATCGTCATCTTAAGAATTCAGAAACATAAATTAATTTTCCGTTAAACTTTTATTTATTCATCTTAACTTATGAATATCTATTTCTTTAAGTAAGAATTGTTTGAAGAGATTTAAACGTCCTACTTTACTCCAGGCGTTATATTACTTTTTAATTAATTTCCCTTTTTGTCAATCTTAAAATAAAAATTCAAACTTTCTTACGTCACATATTAAATTCAACCAATCAGCGCACAGTATATTTTTTATAAAATCATCTTGTGTATATCATACTATATAACACACAGTATCCAGACGTACATTTTAACATTTTATTTAAGAAATTACTTCCAACGAATATACAACAGTTAATTCTATCTTGGTTTTAGCGTGAAGCCGACTGTGTGATTTCATACGCTATCCTTTAAGGATGAAAAGAAACGTACGAAATACCTAAGACTGATGGAGCGACATACATTCCGTTAAGTTTCCACTGGCGTAAGAAAGTTTGGATTTTTATTTAAAGGGTTTCAAGTAAGTTGCGATTGATGGAACGCAGATCTGACGGGTGGAATATCACAACTTCGTTCCATCAATCACAACTTACTTGAAAACCTTTAAATAAAAATCCAAACTTTCTTACGTCACATTTTAAATCCCACCAATCAGTGCATAATATAGTTTTTATAAGATTATACACTCAATATCATACCTCATAGGCTATCGCATCTTGAATATACAGCAGTTAGTTCTACCTTGGCTTTAGCTTACGTAAACGATGTAATTATTAAAGCAGTTCTCAATGTGCCGAAGTAGCACTACATTCATCAGATCGAGCTATTCACCAACACAAGTGATTCGCGGTAGTTCGGAACGTGTTCACCCATCGACTAAAACTAACTATTCTTGATTTGCTTGTGTTCATGTCAGCGGACGTAGTATTATACATAATTTTCTAATTTAAGTTTTAAAATTTCTTTCATTAAAAAAGAAAACTCTCTTAGTCTTTATAGTATTATATACAAGATCTAATTGTTAGCGACATGACATTTTCTATATTGTAAATCCTATTCTTTTTATAAATACTAAATGAATAATAATAATAAGAATAAATAAATAATACTACTGTTACCACGTAAACAAGGAATTATTTTAACTTAATGTAGAGGCAAAATATCAGTTTGCTTTTACAACCGGAAGTTTCAGTTATATTACTTTAAAAATCCTAACTCAGAATGCGAGAAACTTGTTCTCAAATCCAGGAGAAACAATCCAAATTACTAAGTTGAAGTCATTTTTAAAATGGAAATTATTGACAACGATCAGAAAGTGTCACACACATCTATCGTAAGTACTAGTTTATAATTGTTTGATTTATAATTCTTTAGAACATATATACATAACATATGGTAAAAGAGTACATATTGTATACTCATAATTGAACTTGATCTATGGCGGCTGGAAATTTCCGTTCATGTTTTTCCGACACTTCTCATATGTATCCCTTTATTCATTATTATCAGTGTTTGTTGGTTTATATGTGAAAGTAATTGCTACCCGAAATAATTTGACCGCATTCTTTTTGCAACACAAAGTAAATAAAATCCGTTAAGATGAAATATATTCCTGTTGGTTGACACTATTATCGCAATGTTGAACATCATATCATTTGGAACAGGAACTAGCTAGAATGTCTAACAGATAAAAAATAAGACCATATGTACATGCAAATATACATATACACACCCATATATATATATATATATATATATATATATATATATATATATATATATATATATATATATATATATTCCGATCCCGCATTTTGCTAATTTCTGCCCTCTGATTAGAAGGAGAGTATTTCCTCGAAACTTCGCGGATTAAGGACTATCCACTTATCTTGTGTTTCCTTTTTAAAATTAAATATGTTTTTAACTCTTTTTCAAGATGTTTTATAACATATTTTATTAATCATTTTTTCATATATATATATATATATATATATATATATATATATATATATATATATATATATATATATATATTGACTGGCGACGCACGTTCTAGAAGAGACATTAAATTAATATGTACTAAACTAGACATTGCTGTAAAACGGGACAGAAAAAGTGCACAATGTAACTGAGGACATACCAAATAACTTCACGTGGTGAGTAGAGAAGAATTCAGGGAATCTTTTCTAAATCTAATGCTCAAGTGAACAGGTCAGAAAACGAACGCACAAAGATGTCGCCATAGTTTGATAATATATATAAACATACTGTGTTCGAGTGATCATTTCCCTCTATCATATAGAAAGGCTTTTTTTTTAACGCATACTGAATTGAAAACTTTTATTATATATTTATATTTTGCGTGTGTGTGAGTGCGTGTGTGTAATATATGCAATCAAAAATAATTACTAATAGTTGAAAGTCAGCGATTTAGCATTAAAAAAATCATTCTAAAAAAGAATGATTTATTTCATTCTTATATATTTATTTCGTGTTTACCTATTTAAGATTGGGAATTATTATATAACCATATATATATATATATATATATATATATATATATATATATATATATATATATATATATATATATATTCCTATAAAGTTGTTTTTTGTGTATTCATATTTATATTAAAACCCCTTTTTTTCTATCTTTTTTAAAGAAAAATTCCACTCTTTTACATATTACGTTAGCAAAAGATCTAGCTAATTTGCATATTCCTTTAAACATTCATTTTAATTAATTCCCTATTAGTGTTTTTCGGTTTTCTTATGGAATGATCATCATTAGTTAACTATTACATGTAATTATATTCATGCAGATATTCTACATGATTTATACTTGCGTAATATTTGCGTAAAATGTTATAGTAAACACAAACCTCTTTCTATATATATGTATGCGTATATATATTTGTTTTAAAAAATTGCCTACCAAACTCCTCTGTCAGTTTTTGGTCTACATACATGAAACGTAATATATAGGGCATTCGAACCTATGGTAAACCTTATATTTTGATTTTAGCCGAGGAAAATCGGTGCGAAAGTGTAAAAATTAAAAAATTTGTCAGATGAAAGTCGAACGACGGCATTACGAATATGCGTGCGTAACGTAATAGCTATGAGTTCATGTTCCAATTTTTAGCCCTGCAGCAAACATGACTTCATAGCTCAGGCATTAACGCCAAAGGAAAAAGTATATCGTAAGCTAAATGTTTTGGTTTCAATTCTTGGTGATAGCGCACGAATAATTAAAAAATTTTTTTTTAAATCATTACTATATATTAGGTCCAATAGAATATAATAATAAATATGAAATCTGCAATTATTAAAGTATCATATTTAAGCGTATTTCCCGACTGGGCAATGCCGGGCTGCCTTCTAGTATATATATAAATGGACTCGCACTTCAATTTCGCCATATGAGATTCCACCAAGTTGTTCGGAAATCTTATAGATAATTTGTTTTATAGTAGTTAAGGCTTTGTGTAGAACTCACCATGTTTTTGGTATTACTGGTAATATTTGTCAGTGTAGATGACTGCCACAAGACATAGCATACAGTCGATCGCACATGTATGAATATGCACATATATGCATATATATGAATATGTATACATATATGTTTGTGTGAGTGTATGTGTATGTATGTGTGTGTGTGTGTGTGTGGACGAATACAGTAAAACGGAAAATTTACTGACAGTATACCATAAATATTGACGGGAAACATTTTAAATATTACAAATTACAATTAGTAAAAGATTTTATGGCTTTGTATGTAAACACTTTCTTTTGTTTCTATTACTAATTTAATACATTGGCAATATTGACTGGTAATTATTACACACTTTTTAAAACTAATACTTGATACATGTCTGATGGAATCATACCTTGTACGAAAACGTCATATAAATAGAATAAAACTTATTTCGCAAAGAAATATCCTTTTATTAATCGTGTCGGTCACACCCCAGTAGATTTTCTGATATTTACCAGGTATTCAATATGGCAGAAAACTAAAGAATACTGCATACGTGTTAATTAAATAATTAGGAAACAATTTCTATGGGGTGAAGAATTACATTTATGTAATAAATATGAAAATCGTTTGTCCATCTTAGTGTGAATAAAATCGTGGCTCGTTTGGGATTTCGCTACTTTCAACAATTAGACCGGATCACATATTCGATATTCATCAAATACACGATTATAACCCCGTCGCAAACTTCAAAATCGTGCAACATTTTAACGAGAAAAGAAATGTGTAAACTGCTTATATGTCGAATTTATATCATAGACCACGAACTTACGTAAGCAGTTAATGTCTGCGTTCATTTATCTTGGTGTAAAAATGATAGGAAACAGCTAAAAGGAGGAGAAAGCTACAGTTTCTAAAGTATAAAAAAGTTTCATAAAAATGAAAAATCACAAAGGAAATAAACACAAGAGATAAATAAACATCTTTACGCAAATCGGATTGCCAAAAATACACGGTGTATTTTCTAACAAATTATTACCAGATACGCTTGTGCGTGACAGGAATATAAACAGAGAATTGAAACTGTACAGGTAATCGTCTATAAAGGTATACACGTATTTATGTATATAAATAGATTTTATGTATATGCATTAATATATATATATATATATATATATATATCTGACAAAGGTAAATATAAACAGGAATGTGTTACTGTATAATTATATATATATATATATATATATATATATATATATGCCTATGTATACACATTTAAATGTAAACACACACACACACACACACACACACATATATATATATATATATATATATATATATATATATATATATATAAACGAGACAAAAACTTGGTCTGTAAAGAAAATACAAACATTCCTAAATTTTGTGTGAACCCTATATATATATATATATATATATATATATATATATATATATGACAAAGGGAAATATAAACAGGAATGTGTTACTGTATAATTATATATATATATATATATATATATGCCTATGTATACACATTTAAATGTAAACATATATATATATATATATATATAAACGAGACAAAAACTTGGTCTGTAAAGAAAATACAAACATTCCTAAATTTTGTGTGAACCCTATATATATATATATATATATATATATATATATATATATATATATATATATATACAAACACACAAATATATATATATTTATATGTATGTAACTTTTTATACATACTTTAGATGCTTTGGGTCTGTTGAGATTTTCAGGAAAGACTTTTTTTGTACAATGCGCTTGGCAGCATGCCAAACTGTTTCCTGTTATTTGATAAATACGTGACAAGAAACACTGATAGAAGATCATATATCTTCTCTGATATTTTGCTAAAGAAAACGTTTCAATTGCCTGATTAATATATTTGGATAATTCATTTCAATCTTAAAACTTTCCAAACTTGACAAATAATGTAAATTCATCTATAGAACAGCCCATTTATTTTGTCGCCAAAATTTTCAACCGAGATACAGATCGTATATATATATATATATATATATATATATATATATATATATATATATACTTTCTATTTGTTTCTACATAAGCAGTAATAAGTTTGCTACACATTTATGAGCATGTTTTGGTCAGATAATTACTAGCAACTAGAGACGTTTTCAGGCGATACAGCTTATACGAAAGCAAAGTTTGCGAATATATATATACATGTATATATATATATATATATATATACATATATACATTTGCTTTCGTATGAACTGTATAAAAAGTATGTCGTGCCTAGTTCGGTATTGAGCACTTTTGCATTGACCTCGTTAAACTTCATTGGTTACTTCACCTCTGGAAAATAATAACTTCGGATTGTATATATATATATATATATATATATATATATATATATATATATATATATATAGAATGCTAACACTACAGCTTAGCACATTCTGTAATGTATGTGTATTTTGTGAAATAACCGATATTAGAAAATTAGTTCAGTTTAGAAAGTTATCTCTGTTTTATTATTCTAATGAAAGTGATACCTTATTCCTACTTTTTAATTGCGGTTCTGCATCCTAACATCTGGATAGATATACATACACACACGTATATATATATATATACATACACACACACACACATATATATACACATACATATATATATGTATATATATATATACGTATATATATTTATATATGTACATATATATAACTATTTATAGTCATCCGCATACAGTACTGTTTCGTTGTATCACAACTCATCAGGGCAGTTAGACTAGCACCGTTAACTTATGTAAAGAGACACCCTTAAACTCAATGTCAGCTACTGAATATAGCAAGAAATAATGTTTCCGAAATGTAACGATTACACTGTCTGATAACAAAATTTCATAAATTCCTTCACAATTAAAATACACATTGGCTTAAATGAGATGACTTATGTATATATAAATATATACATGAATCATCAATTAAATAATTGTGAAACAATGGTTGAAAGTTCATTATCAGACAATGTAATCGTTAAATTTCGGAAAAAAATTATTTATTGCTGTATTTAGTCGATGCCATTGACTGTAAGGATGTTTCGACCTATATGTCTCTTTATACAGGCTATTACTTAATTATCACAGGCTTAGATAAAGCCAATAAGTTGAAACGTTCGCACTGTCAATTTAAAAATGACGCATATACACGTATACATATATATATACACACGCTCTACTAATAAAAATATTAGTATTGAGCACTATTGGTCCGGTAAATACCAACATTATTACTAAGTAATAACTTTGAATGTATTTGGAAGATGATTCGCTTTAAAATTTATTTGGCCCAGGACTTAGCTAAAAATAAGCACGTCCAATCAACGATTACGTGTATTGATAAGTAATCCCAACGTGTTGTCTATCATGTTGCCCAGTTGTTAAATGTTTTTAAATCATATTATTTGTACAGAACAACTGCTTTTGCTGACTTCCTGTTGTTTCTCTCTTTACTCTTTCATCGATTGTTTGTTTTTGATAACATAAAATCTTTGCTCCGTTTTGTATATTCGTAAACCAATCAGCGTCGGCGAATTTCTTTTAGACTTTTAAACGTCATCTATGTGTTGCTTTTCAGTGTGATTTCTCGAATCGTCCATTTATTTTGTTTCTCCTCCATTTTAATTTCTTTCTTTCACTCGCAAGTCTTTAAAGTTAATTATCTTTAAAAGAAAAGAAAATATGCTTTCAGCTAAAAGCTCCGAGCACGATCATCATCATGAGGTTAGTTAAAATAACTATGAAAAGGGTAAGTCTGAAACAGAAGCGATCGACAGCACGGGCAACGCCCTTCCACGAGTCCGGCCGTCGAGTCTGGCCACCCTCTCGACTATTTTCCTGTTTCATAGATTTTTTACGGCGAACGCCCATCCGAGTCGTCTGGAAGACTCGCGATTCGCTTCGCCGGCGGCTGTGGTAGTCACTGCCGATCGTATCCTCTCCCCAGCATTCAATCTGTCCGTGAAGGTCTTCAGCGACGTGCGGCCGTGTCCAGCCTGTCTCGGTCATGTGTTCCGGTGAACTGTGTTGGCTGACGATACTGCTGCTGCCCCTCGACAACAAGGGAGAGAAACTGCTAACAAATTTCTGCAGCCAAACAGGGATTGGAAATTCATGATCGTTGCGATGGTAGAGGCGTAGGATGCCGATGGTTGTCATGCATGTTACAGTACCGATAATCATCACGGTCACCAGATAGACGTCTGAAAAGATAAGAGAAAAAGAAAGGCAAAAATATAATGGCATAGCTTTTATGGATTTCATGATAAACTAGCAGGACCTGTGTCCCGGCGCTGCCAAAGGAAAATAAGTAATAATGGTTTCATTAAATAAATATATCAACAAAAAGAAATTGTCTTAACAAATATCCAACAATAAAAGTGTGAAAATCATATTTATTGTTTTGCGGTACATTTCAGCTGCCCTGAAAACTTGAAATAAAACTTAGTTTAGGGTTAAGTTAAAAAATTAAAACGTATTTCTTCGAAAACAAAAATTAACTTTTGCTTGAGGATTTGGAGAAATTATTCAACAACAAAAAATATTTCGAAATGTTAAAGTATTAAAGTTTATGAGTCTTTGGATTTCCTTTTTTAAAGCACTATATAGACGAAATATCTTTATTTCACTCTTTTGTAAAATATTTCCTGACTCAACGAAATCGATAAAAGTCTGCGATAGAACCACAACCACGTAGATGTTATTTTCGCGAGGAAAACAATGAATCCTCAAATCACTAAAAGTATGACGTTTCAGATTAAAACACGAGTAGCGATTAAAGTAAAAAAAAATGGAATATCAGTAACTAAGTAAAATACAAATCAACCAAAAAGAAATGAAGAGATGGCTATGCAGATACTATAAACTCTGAAATGCCACAAAGACCACAATAAGATAAATAATAGAAATGCATAAAATAACAGTAAAACTGTTCGACATTTGTTGCGATCGAAAATGCCGGAAGTCAGAAAACAATCACTTTTCACGCAATTTTTGTGTTTATTTTTATTATCTACTTGTTAACAATCAGCATGGCACGTTGTTGCAACGTTTCAAATAAGTTGCATTTTCGTTGATGAATTGGTTGATTAACAGCTATGCGATTCATTTAGATATTTACACAGAAAAGCCATGGAGCTACCAGATGAAAAGAGCTAACAAAGACCAACGACGATAATCGATATATACCTTTTGCCTTTTGGTCTTTGTTTCGAAAAGAGAAAAGCAGTCAGTAGGAAAAGATGTTTCACAAGCTTACAGCTGTTGGAAAGAAGCTACTGAAATAGGAAGCTCTATTACAATGAGGTATCAGAACAGTGAATTGATGAAAAACATTTGACCAACGAGTCAAACGAACTGGAACATATAAAGCAAGGAAGGGACTAGACGATTATGATGAAAACAAAAAAATAGAACAAGTTGAGACTAGAGAAGTTGAAGTGAAGCAAAGAGATTTAAGTCAATTGAATCGCAGATACATTTCTGTACATTATGAAGAACTTGGTAAAATACGATGCCGTTGTATTGCTTGGTTTTGGGTAATTCATCATATTGTTTCAGCAGGATGGAGTCACATACCACACAGCGCGCGATACGTTGTGAAAATTGGACCTCTGGATTCCACCATACACGCGCAGGACCATATTTAAATCATAAAATCCAAAACATTTCTTTGGAATAAGCCACATATTTGTATGATAAAATATTTTTTCTATGATTTATTTCAATTTAAAATTCGTATACTCTAAAGAACCCTATTTAAAGGAAAAGTAATATATATGCGCACGCTATACTATACAATATATATATATATATATATATATATATATATATATATATATATATATATATATATATATATATATATATAAATGTGGAGGCTAATCAGAATCGGAATCAAGAATCCTAAAAATTGTCACTTTTTAGAATATCTGAATCGGTATCGGAATCGAATAAAATGGCGCTATTTTTCTATGCTAAAAACGCTTATTTTAATAATTTATTCACTATGTTCGTTTTTATTTAAAATTTAATTTTTCATTGCCTATACTAATGTAAACATAATAATAACGATTTTAAAATACCAAGAAAATTAAAACCAGTAGATCACCTCATGAGTATATTTTTACGTTTGCGAAAATGCGTGTTTGAGGTAGTTTGAAAAAAATAATTAAAAGAACAACAACCGCTCTACAGTTAAAAATTTAAAGATTTATAAAGAATCAGGATCGATGATTGTGTCAGAATCGCTTACTGTATCGGGAAAATTCTGGAATCGTTCCATCTCTAATATATATATATATGTATACACATATATATATACATATATATATATATATATATATGTATATATATATATATATGTATATAGTGCAATGTTTTGTTGAAAATTCAAAGACTCACGTTTTCTTTTTTATAACCTTCGTTTATTTACTGGATTTTTCCATTACAGCTATTTCATTAATGGGCGACAATTTTAGGATTTATGTTTCCGTAAAAATATCCTGCCTCAACTAACTTTTTCAGATGTTTATCCATTAGATTTTTACAACAAATGGTATATTTTTAACATGCTGGATATCGTATTCGGGTAAAAAGATTTCCACAGCCATGCTTTCTCACTTCCTCCATCTTTTGGTCTTATGTAAAGATAGTTTTCTGTTTTAACACGTACTTCCGTATTTTTATTATTTATTCATTAATTATTAATTTTTGTTTAATTTTCCCTGTTTTTCCTATTTGTTTTTTCCAATTATCATATAATTTTATATAATTTTATTCCTATATTTATGCGTGTTTATTTTAATATTGTTTTTTTTTTGCTTAGTGTTTGAATTCGTATTATATTACCCGATGCAGGGGAGGTCATTCTCGTGGTATCATTTTTTATGTAGGATTACGCCCCTTGCATTTTTTTTCCTAATTTGCTTTAGCGCGTGAAATTAAATATTTGTTTCTGTGAAAACACCCGTGGATCACACACACACACACACACACACACACACACACACACACACACACACACACACACACACACACACACACACACACACACACACACACACACACACGCACACACACACACATATATATATAGACGAATTTACAAGGTCGTGACACTGGATATGCTAATGTTTCGTGCAAATGGTTCGTAAAAACCACAAGTCCTCGCCAGGCAAGTTTGTCTTACACTGAAGAAATCCAAACTTTTGTCCAAAACATAAGCATATTAAGTGTCGCCACCATGTAAATTTGTCTGTATCAATAAAAACATATATTGCTCTTTTTATTGAGCACTCTTTATAATCTCGTTAAATTCATGAGTTTCCTCTCTTGACTACCTATATATATAAATATATATATATATATATATATATATATATATATATATATATATATACATATTTTATATACTAGCAGGCTGGCTAGCGTTACCCATTCGTAAAATGCGCAGAAATATTACATTTTTATTAATGCAGATTTTTCATTTATTATAAACATAAATACCGTATTTATTAAACATTACGTTAAATTCCTTTCAAAAAGATGTAAAAAAAAACCCGGAAAGAAACTGAGATATGTGCATGCGAGTACAATGTTTTTTCTAAATAGTTCACTTTTTGTAAGTAAAAAAATTCTCGAGCTGAGATCGAAACCAACACTCGAAAATAGTGAGTCAAGTACAATAACCATTAGGCCAGCTTGTCAGGGCTTTAAAAAGTATTTTCAACCATATTCCTTCTAACCATAAGGAAACTGTATTATAAAGATTTGCGCATACGTAATCGTGAAACAGTTGATAAACAGATAAAAATCCAATGAACTCAAGTACCAATCTTTTAATTTTGGCACCTTAGTAGTCTGGTTTTTGTCCGGATAAAAACCGATTAAAAAGTTTTCCACGTGTCTGAATACCCTATATACCAAAAGTCCGTAGATAAAAAATTCGTTTAGTGTATAGGTTGAGAATTGTTCTAACAGATACATTCTCACTTTTATAGATATATAGATGTACACACAAACACAATATCATTATACAAATTTGGTTGTGTACGTGTTTACTGTGTGTACAGACTGCTAGTAAAATGGCTGAAAGAAAAGAGTAACTCTTTCGACAAATGATCACACAGGAAATTAAAATCAGATATATTGCTTGCATTAACTCGTAGTGAGGTTGAACTTATAAAGCTAATAAATTCTTCAGATAATTACAAATTAAAGTTAATTAAAAGAATTAAAATTATATTTTCTTTCAAATATAATTCTCAGAACAAAGTTAATTTAGCACACACTTTTTTTGCCGTAAAAGTATATAGAAAAATGCTTTAGGGAAACAAATCCGAATTAAGAAAAATAAAATGCATTGCAAGGTAAATTTTATGAATTTGTTTTATGAATAACAAACAACTGATAGCAACCAAAAATGTTTTAAATAGTTTTTGATTTTTTTAAAAATAATTTTTTGTTCAAATCAAGATAAATATTTACTCTTTTTTAATTCTGATTTTTTTTTTAGATAAGAGCTGATTGTTTATATTACTTGTATTGATCGGACTATTGTTCGCATCTTGAGTGTTATTTGTGCAACGTTTCGGGCAGATTGGCCTTCGACTATCCTAGGGTAATTGGTTGTTGTTTGGAAAACTATAAAAATAATTCGCTTAAAATGAGATTTAAATAAACGCAAGAAGTGAACTTCAAATAATGAGTACTTTAATTAATTTCGGACAGTTAAAGTTTGTACGATTCTAAAGTTAACTGGAATTATGCACCATTCAAGATCACTGAGTTTGATATTTTCAAACGCTATTTCTGTTGACTTAATTTAATCCGTTGAATTACCCATACAATTATTCGCATCGTTCATTCAATTCTAAATTTTGATATTTTATCGATTCATCAGCAGTTTTACTTCAAAATATTTCTATTCAAAATCTCATACACATTCATATTTAACCACATACACGATGTTGGATCAATGATTTTATAAATAAAATCGCAAATCATCATACATTTTTTTTACATATGATTTTGTGGATACGCAGACAAAGAACATGGTCAACATCCGAACGTTTACAAACCCACAAGTCAGCCATTGGTGAACATTTATTAAAATGCCAAATCTGTATTGACAAATACAAAGATGAGTAATTCTCTACCTTGCATAGAGAATGTTCGAAGACGCATTTAAAACATTCTCAAAGCGTCAATCATCTCTATGAACAAAACGTACGCCTACAACTTGGAGCTTATACAAGTATATATATATATATATATATATATATATATATATATATATATACATATTGTGTACAGAAAGTTTTGGTACCGTCGGTTTCAAGCCCGATAATAAGGCCCGTTTAAGGTATCCTTATCAAGCTGTCTTCAGCCAATATTCGTCTATTTTATAACCGGAAGTGTGAAGTATATATACCTCGCGAGTTCACGTTTGAATCTCGTTTTGTTAACCCCCCCTTTTTATCGGATGATGTAATACCTAATTTTAAACTTTGAATTATTTAAATTTAAGATCTAATTTCGAAAAAAAATTTCCTTATATAAATCGATTTTAATTTGAACCCAAATTAATTTAAAAATCTCTTTTCTTATGTATAAAAAACCTTAAATATATATTGGTATCGGTTGAAAACTTAAAAATTCGTTTAATTATATCGAATTACGTTTAAAATTTTCCAAAAATACGTTTAAAGTTTAAAAAAAAATATTTTTAATAATCACGTTTAAAAATTTCGAAATACGTTTAAAAATATTTTTTAGAAATCCAAATCTTTCAAGGTTTGGGGAAGTGAGTATTTGTCTATCCTAAGTGATTTCCCTTGTATATTAACATTATTATATTTTTTTCTATAGTTTTAAATTCAAAATAGATTGTAAATTACATTTATAAAGTATAATTAAACTTTTATTTTATAAAATACATTAATTTAAAATCTATAATATAATTACGATTAAAATCCAAGTTTACCGACTAATCATTTTTGTATTCACAATTTTTTTTCCTATCACACACACACACACACACACACACACACACACACACACACACACACACACACACACACACACACACACACACACACACGCACACACACACACACACGCACACACACACACACACATATATATATATATATAATCAACATCTAAGTGTTGTTCTTTTCATTGATCCAATACCAATATATATTTTATATCCGATACCAATATATATTTTATATCCGAAACCAATATATATTTTAAGGTTTTTTATACATGAGAATATATATATATATATATATATATATATATATATATATATATATATAATATTGTTACACGCGAGCGCGATTAAGTGGCGAGACGGTTACGAGAGTCAGTTAATATGCGTGATGACAAGGATTCATCTGTTTTTTTTTTAATTAGATTTTTATTCGATCGTTGAAAAGAAGAAAAAAGCGAATCATTCATCTCACCAACGCGTTAATAATAGAAATAACCCATACAAGCCACCCTCCATACCCCTCGTCACGTCACACATTTCTTCATTCTCTTACTCTCCCCATATTCGTTCTTCCTCTCTAAAGATAAGAGACAGGAAAGGCAAGTAAATGAACATAAAAATTGGTGCACAAACAACGCACATGGAGTAGAAAATATTTTTCAAAAGTTTATTCCGAAATCAACCGTCGAGATAGACAGACAAGAGATGACAGGATCCGTGGTGAATAAATTATTAAATTCGCTAATTAACTCAGTTTGGTAATAACTGCACAGGATAAAGGACCAACATGCTTGCATATATTTATCGACGCAGCAAAAAAGGGGGAAAAGGAATTGTGCTTACCGCAAATCAGGGAACGGACATGTTACCGTAAATATCAAGCTTGAAATTGGACGATGACTTCTCTTGAATATTTTATTTCTATGGATATTTAATCTCATTTGAATTATACCTTTTCTAAGGAAAAAGTACTAATCTCCTCTTTTATCTCACTCTTGTCCAGTTTCATGAACAGCCGATATCAAATCTTCAGACATTTGTTTTCGTTTGATTATATATTGTATATAATACGAAGAAAATGTAAAAAGGAGAAATGAAAGACATTAGATAATTTTTAACCTTTCTTATTTGCTCCTCTTTATTTCCCGTTGGGACATTACGTTCATTTTGGTTTCAGAGAAAAAAGAGAGAAATTGGTTAACTTACGAACTTCATTCTTTTACCCCGCTTTGTTTAGATTGATTGGGACATTGCATTATGTGATTTTTTGTGTTTATTAAATTCTATTGCATAATAAAATACTTGATATAAATATATATATATAATCTTGTTGTATGTCCGGTCATTTTTTTTCTTGTCTTGTCGAATTGTGCTCTGGGTTATTTCACAACGGGATTGATCTAAGAACTCGGGTTACTTTGTCATTCGGATCGTAACATACCACGACCGACATATTATATTTTTCTTTTATTAACATGATAATCTGGAACCTCGACGGTAGCATCGTAACAATATATATATATATTTCGATATTAACATTCCATTGATAAAAGCTACTGCTAATATAATCAGATAATACCATTATGATATATATATATATATATATATATATATATATATATATATATATATATAATTAGCGAGGACAAATGATAACTTCATTTAGTCTAAAATATAAGACTGCCTTTATATTTACTACTTTTTTAATTTTGTATCAATGTGTTTGCAACCGGAACAGTTATTATTATTATTGTTATTGTTATTATTATTATTATTATTATTATTATTATTATTATTATTATTATTATTATTATTATTATTATTATTATTATTATTATCTTTTAACGTTCTTATCTTGTTATGCTCTATTCAGTTTAATAGATGATTAGATTAATACACTTTCAATGCTTAATCAAAGGATTGGTGTAGTAAATGTACTGCTGTCCTGAAATCATCTGTCCAGGTATTTACTTCTCCGTTTTGGTGAATGAAGTAATGTAGTATCTGTTGTCATGAGACCATCTCCAAAGACATTATATCGACCTAGTGAGGAAATGTATTTTTTTTTACTCACGTCCATTTCCAAACAAGGCACTTCGACACTTGAACATGAGGGGCTACTATTTGGAACCATGCCTAGGAAAAATAAACGATAGGATGATCCTTGTTGAAACAAAGAAAGACGTTCAGCCCAGAATGCATCCCCAAGAAACGCCAGCATTGATACTATGGCTTCAGACAGTTTGGCGTCAATTATTACTTTTACTTCTAGGATGAAATCTTTCTTTTTTTATATGTAAGGAAATTGTTGAAATGGTTGACAATTACTTGTTTTATTGCAAATCAAAACTCATAATTAATTGATACAAGCAAGTAACGAGACAGTAAAATTCAATATCATGCAGTTAAGAGAAGTCTCTCTCGATTTGGAAAGCAATCTTGTATCTTATCACTCTGTCGCATTAAGTCAAGCATAGATAAGCAGTAGTCAAGGACGACCAGAGATGCGTCTTGTCAAATTCTACAAATGTAAGAAAGTGCGCCACATCTCTATGCGTAATGCACAATTTGCCATTGATATTCACCTTACAAAACTTACGTAATGGCTGACCAATGTACGATCGAATTTCTAAATTATAATCTTTTCGAGCCTCTGTTTATCTCTGATTTGACGGATAATAGCGAACGTACGTTGAATTTTTATGCTGATCGTTTAAGCAAACCATTCGTTGATGTCAAATGAATAGAGTGTATTAATTTTATCCGATTTACTTTTTTTTAAATGGCGGATTAAGCTACGTTCAGTTAAAATTAAGTTAAAATATGAGATTAACGTTCTCCCCATCTACTTGCACTGTTTCTCTCCGTCTCTTTTCGCACGTTTAGACGGTCGCGTGAACAGGAAGCAGAGGGACATTTTAAAGAATAAAGAAATTCCTTCGTTTAAAACATTTGTAGTAAACCACGCTCATTCATTTCTGAACTGCTTTATTAAAATAAAAAAAAGACAAAAACAACAACAAAAAACACATTTCTTCATTTTGTAGTTTCAGAAATATTCTGGCTTAATGAATTCAATAGACATTAAAAACGATCTACAAATACAAATAAAAACTTCGCTGATGTCGAATATTAAAGTAGACATTTGCTTTTGTTGAATGAGTAAACTACATTAATTTTATTTGGATTGTTTTCTTTTTAAATAATGGATTAAGCAACGTTCGATAAAAATTAAGTTAAAATCTATATATATATATATCTATATCTATAAAAGTGAAAGTATGAGTGTGCGTGTGCCTGTCTATCTGTGTACATTTCCTTACATAATAACTCTGTCAATTTTCAGTCTACAGACTCGAAATTTGATATACAGGGTATTGAGATTTGGGAAAATCTTTGTAATCCGTTTACGGCCAGAAACTTGGCTGCTAAGGGGTCTAAGTTCAACGATTTGACCTTTGAGAACCCTACCAAACTCCTCCGCCAATTTTTGGTCTAAATACTTGAAATTTTAGATATAGGTTCCTTGGACATGGATCTAACTTAATAACTTGATGTGAGCCCAAAACAATAAATGTTAAGGGGTCATAATAGGAGTCAAAGTTATTGACAGAGTTATTGCGTAGGGAAGTGTACACAGACAGAAAGACACACTCGCACAGACAGAAAGACAGACACTTTCACTTATATATATATATATATATATATATATATATATATATATATATATATATATATATATATGCTAGCAGTTCCGCCCGGCTTTGCTAAGGCCCTATGTACTGTTCATAACTTTATGTGCATATGTATATATTAAAAAGTGTGACTATGTACGGTAATGCCTTTCTATATAATAGGCTTCCTGAACTACCATAAGGAAACGTTGGCAGAGACCACATACGTCAAATGTTTTAAAACTTTGACCCCAATTTTGACCCCTTAACATTTTTTGTTTTGGGCTCAAATTAAATTTAAATTAAAATGTTTGACCACTGTCCAAGTAACCTTTAATTTCAAGTGTTTAGATCCAAAATTGGCAGAGGAGTTTTGTAGAGTCTGCCCAGTTCTGTAAACTCTGATATCTTGCCAGCCAAATTTTCGCTCAAAAACTGATTTATTTTTTTATTACAATTTAACCCCAAACAAGGCACATTGCCACATTAGCTACTATCAGAGACCTAAGCTAAAAGGGTACTATGTAGGAAGTTGGGCAGCAAGATGTCTGTTCTTATTACACTTAAACTTCTGTATGTCAGTACAGTTGGGGAAGCAGGGTCCCGTAAGGGAATTCCAAAGTCTAGCAGTTCTGGGGAAGAAACTACTGGGGTAGAAAGCTCTCTTGCATCTAGAAATATCTACTGTGTAGGGGTGGGATTTAGCTGCTTGTCGGGTTTGTCGCGGTTTTTTACGTCGAGGGGATACAAGTGCTTGCAGTTCGTTAGAGCATTCACCATTAAAATACTTATAGAACAGGCAGAGGGATGCAACATTTCGTCAATGGGACAGAGGCTGAAGCTTAGATAACACGTTCAGGACCTATCAGGTTGGCGACTCTCTTTTGAAGCCGAGGAGTAAGAGACGAGTAGCAGATGAAACAGCCTAAAAATAACAACAATACTCCATACATGGGCGAATGGTGGCCTTGTAGAGGCACAGTATACTTTCTAGCACGGTAGATCCTGCAATGATCTCAGTGTAATTGTTCCAACTCATGCTTTCTGTGAACGATAGGCCGAGGAGTTTAAAAGATTTACTTTCAGATAAAGAGTCTTTGGCCATTGTTATTGATGGTAGAGAAGGTTTCTTGTAATTATTTAAGGAAACAAGTTTAGTCTTAGCAGCATTGAATGTGACCATCCATTTTTGTACCATTCTACTACAGATTAAAAAGCTTGCTGCATGTCTGAATACTCTTTATGTAAAATTTCAAATATTCAGATCAAAATTTGGCTTAATAATTTGCTAGAAATCGCAAATGTAAAATCTTTTGAACTTTGACCCCTTGGAAGCTAAATTTTCAGCAAAAAAACAGTTAAAAATCTTGCCCTATGTCTGAATACACTTTATGCAAATGGTTAGACCAAAAAATTCCTGAGTAATTTGGTAGAGACTGCAGAGGTCAATTTTTTAAAAACTTTGACCCAATTATGACCCCTTAACATTTATTATTTTGGGTTCAAATCAAAGAAAAAAGATTGATTGATGCCCACGTAACCTATATCTAAAATTTCAAGTGTTTAGACCCAAAATTGGCGGAGGAGTTTGGTAAAGTTCTCAAAGGTCAAATCGTTGAACTTTGATCCCTTAACAGCCAAATTTCTGGCCGAAAACCAAATCTTAATACCCCTTATATCAAATCTCAATTTTGTAGATCGAAAATTGACAGAGTTATTTGGTAGGGAAATGTACATAGACAGACACACACACGGAGAGACATTTTCACTTTATATATATGTATATATATATAAATATATATATATATATATATATATATATATATATATGAAATTTATTTATACAAACATTGATGGCTACATATGTGCATACATGTTTCTGTAATCACCCGCGTTGGGGGATTACGTCTCCAGGCCAAGAATTATCGTCGAGAACTGATATTTCAAACAAAAACATTTCCTTATTTCGTTTACAAAGTTAGAATGTAACATAGGTGGAGGTTATGAGCGGGGAGAGGACAAGTGAGATCTTTGAAGATAATAAACATCTTTTTTATTTCCCTTTTTTATTTAAGTTTATCTATCCCATCTTTTGGTTTTTTATGGCATGAGGTACTTGAGAATGTAGTATTTTTGTCTTGCGGTCTGTAAATTAAAAACATTTCTCATGGGCATTGAGTACTGACCGGTGCATTCAATCCACACACACACACACACACACACACACACACACACACACACACACACACACACACACACACACACACACACACACACAAGAAGCAACCATACGCTTATATCTATACTCAGGAGCGTTGTATTTTACTCACACATACTCACACAGTCACATACACACACGCACTGAAAACCCGGCCATAACTATGTCGACACAGGAATAAAATTAAAATAAATTAAATAAATAAATAAAACAAAATAAAAATAAAACAAAACAAAATAAAAAAACAAGCAATCAAGCCAAAAATAAAAATAAACATAAAACCCCGAAAGTTATCAAACTCCTCACGCATACATATATATAAATACACGTATATACAACCACAACTTGATACACCCGCGCCTATATACACATACCCACACACATATACACATACATAGACATATAATGCTCACATACAGTTATAACATGTTTATATCTATACCATGTATGTGTGTATGTGTGTGTGTATATATATATGTATACACCCGTCTGGAGTGTAGTAGCATACTATTTCATCTATGAAGGGGTTACCACGCTACCGAAGTAAAGAAAAATGCCATTATTTGTCTCTGTATGTCTGTATGTGTGTGTGTGTATATATATGCGTGGGTGTAGCAAAGTGTAGGCGTTTATAAGTATATTTATATATTAATATATATATGTACATGTGGGGTTTAGATAACTTTCGTGTTTCATTTATTTATTTTTTTTTATTACATTTTCACCCCAAACAAGGCACATTGCCACTTTGGTGTAGGGGGATACTATCAGGGGAAACATCTACTGGGGGACTATGTAGGGATTTGGGCAGCGAGATGTTGGTTCACGTTGCACTTGAACTTATGCATGTCAGTACAGTTGGGGAAGCAGCGGCCTGGAATGGAATTCCAAAGTCTAGCAGTTCTGGGGAAGAAACTACTGGAGTAGAAAAATCTTTTACATCTAGGGATCTCTACAGTGTGGGGGTGGGATTTTGCAGCTTGTCGGGTCTGTCGAGGGTGTTTACGTCGTGGGGGCACAAGTGCTTGCAGTTCATCAGAGCATTCACCATTATAATACTTGTAGAACAGGCAGAGGGATGCAACGTTTCGACGATGGGACATAGGCTGAAGCTTAGATGCCAGTTTAGGGCCTATCAGATTTGCGACTCTCTTTTGAACCCTGTCAAGGAGCGAGAGACTAGTAGCAGATGCACCAGCCCAAATATGACAGCAATACTCCATACATGGGCGAATAGTGGCCTTGTAGAGATACAGGATACTTTCGGGTGTTAGAAGTTTTCTAGCACGGTAGAGAGAGCCCACCTTCCTCGCAGCGGCCCTGTCAATGCTCTCGATGTAATTGTTCCAGCTCATGTTTCCTGTGAACGCTAGGCCAAGGAGCTTGAGAGAAGTACTCTCAGATAAAGAGTCGTTGGCTATTGCTATAGGTGGTAGAGAAGGTTTCTTGTAATTATTGAATGAAACCAGTTTTGCCTTGGCGGCATTGAACGTGACCATCCATTTTTGTCCCCATTCCACTACTGATTGGAGGTCATCCTCTAGTGTTTCTGCCATTACTTTAGATATATGTTCATTTGTTTTCCTGTCGTGCCTGCTATAGAGTGTGGTGTCATCAGCATATATACCCATCTCAGAGGCAATTTTGTCGGGGAGGTCATTTATGAAGATCAGGAACAGCAGAGGTCCAAGGATAGACCCCTGGGGAACTCCCGCATTTATATCATATTGTTTAGATGTACGACCGTCGAGGACAACCTGGATTTTTCTCTTATCTAAGAAGGATTTAATTATGTTAAGTATTCTACCAGTGATACCGTATGATCTAATCTTCCTGAGGAGACCCTCATGCCATACCCTGTCAAAAGCCTTGGATATATCTAGAGCTACCGCTCTGCCCTCCCCCGCTTTGTCCAGTGAATGGTATATGCGTTCAGAGATTACAGGGAGGATGTCTGCCGTGGAACGGGCTTGTCTAAATCCATATTGTTGGTCGGTCAGAAGTTTAGCATCTGTAAGGTGCTGGACTAGAGCATGGTTAATTAAGGTCTCAAATATTTTGGCAAAAAGTGGGAGGAGGCTAATAGGGCGATAATTTAATGGGTCAGTTCTTTCGCCAGAATTCTTGAATACTGGTACCACAGAAGCAGTTTTCCAACAGCCCGGAAAGCAAGATTCATTAAAGCATTTGTTGTAGAGTTTGGAGAGAACTGGAGCTACTTCGGCTGAGCAGTTTTTAATAGCACAGCTGGGATGAGGTCGGGTCCACATGCTTTTGAAGTGTCAAGGTTTTTATGATAGCATGCACCTGAGCAGGGGTGATTATTAGATCGTCAAGCGTGGCGTCTGTCCGCATAGGAAATTGAGGTAGGGGGTGGTTTAGAGGGTCCAGTGTGGAGTTTGAGGCAAACCGACTTGGCAAGCATGTTAGCCTTTTCGGTTGCTGAGCAAACAACCTCGTGATTGTTGGTTAGTGGGGGAATTGTTGATTGCCCATTATTTACTACACTGTTGTAGATTTTCCAGAAGTCACGATTTCCTAGTTTTTGTGCTTCGATGCGTTTTTTAGTGGTTTCCATAAATTCCTTCTTAGCTGTCGCTATTTCTTTCTTAACGTTACTTCTAGCTTCTATGTACTTCTGTCTGTTTGAACTGAACTTATGTCGGTTAAACCTGCGGAATACATGCTGCCTTTGGGCAATGGCAGTTGCGCAAGTCGAAGTAAACACATTGGGGAGAGTGGGGCTTGCTATAGAATTTCCGCATGGGAACATGCGCTTCGATTGCAGTTTTGAACCATTCAGTGGTCTCGGTTGCACACTGTTCAGCAGGAAGAGAAAAAAATATTTCCCCATGGGGCGTCTCTGATAAGATCTCTGATGGCTTCCCAGTCAGCCTTTTTATAATATCTCGTTGTTTTGAGCACTGGCTCTTCAGTTTTGGGTCAAGAGTTTAGGGCGATTTCAACCATTATCACCGCATGATCAGCGTTCCCAAGTGGGCTGTCGGCTTTCGTTACACAGTCATCAGGAACTGTGGTCAAAAACAGATCTAATAGTGATGCGTGTTGTTCTTCCTGATCAGGGAAGCGGGTTGGAAAAGTAACAATTTGCGATAGGGAGTGAGATACAGAGAAGCTATGAGTTGCGTTGCCTGCTGCATCTGTGTAAGTAGAGAATCCAAGCCAGTTTTTGTGATGAACATTAAAGTCACCAAATACATGTACTTGGGCGCTAGTGTCGAAGGAGAGTGCTGTGTCTATGCTGTCAGACACTTTGTTTATTATGGTGCAGTCTTGGGTCGAGGGAGAGCGGTAGAGAAAGTAAAAGTAGCTAATGTTGTGTTGCATGATTAGTCTAAAGCACATAAAGGCTTGATCATCCGTTTCTAGGTTTGTTTCTCCAGTCAAGGGAAGGGTATTATGAATGTAAACTCCAAGTCCGTGCATATGTCTGTCAGAGTCCTTACGAAAGAGTGGGAGATATCCAGGCATGTTAAAGTAGTTAGAGGGGATGGAGGAGTGTAGGTTAGTCGGACTTAGTGCTAAGATATCCGGGGTATTTGTTAGGAGAAATGCTTCAACATCAGCTAAATTAGTTCTAAGCCCACGGATATTTGTGAATGCAAGCCTCAAGGGAGGAGGCAAGTTGGATTTGTTTGACCCTAAGCCTGGTTTAAGCTTATTTTTAGGTTGTACTGTCATCATTTTTTAACGAGTTTCAGTTAGGTTAGGGGAAGCCGAACAGGAGGTTATGCAGAATATCACACATGCATCACAAGTAGATGTTTATTCATATTTTGTTTGTTTATTTGTTTTTATTTTATTTTTATTTATTTTTTGTTTTGTTTTATTTACCTTATTGTAATTTTAACTTTATTCCTGCATAGTTTAGAGTTATTGCCTAGTTTCAGTACGTGTGCTGTGAGTAAAATAAAAGCGAACAGCATAGATTCGCTTTTGAATATATGTATTAACGTGAGTGTGTGTGTGTGTGTGTGTGGCGGTGTCTGTGTATGTGTGTGTTGTGTGTGGGTTGCATGTATGTGTGGATGGATGTAGATGGAAAGGCACCGGTCACTACTTAGTGACCATAGCTAATGTTCTTAATTTACAGACTCCAAGACAAAAAAAAAACTAAATTCTCAAGTACCTCATGCCATAAAAACCAAAAGATAGGTTGGATGGGGAGGAAGGGAAATGAAAAAGATGTTTATTATCTTCAAAGACCTCATTTGTCCTCTCACCGTTTTTATGACTCCCACTCAGGTTGCATTCTAACTTGATAAACGAAATAGGAAAATGTATTTGGTTGAAATATCACTTTCGACGGTAATTCTTGGCCTGAAGACGTAATCCCCCAACGTGGGTGATTACAGAAACATGTATGCACACATGTAGCCATTAATGTTTGTATAAATAGAATTAATATATATATACATATATATACATATATATACATATACACTTATATACATATATATATACATATACACTTATATACATACACACATATGCACATATACACACATATATACACACATGCATAAAGATACACACATAAATACACTTATACATACATATTTACACAAAATACAGACATATATATATATATATATATATATATGTACACTGCCACCAAATGATACATCTAAAATAGAAATAGAAATGAACTCATTCACTACATAATTCTCTTTTCTATGAAACCCCACACGCAAAGTTATATTACCCGCCCCCACCCGCTTGTTATTTTTTCATAAGTTGTATGTTTTTTACTACGTAAAAATTTATACTACGTAAAAATTTATCGTGAATTTAGTTTTTAGAAGCTTCAGTCCAGATGTGGCAGCAGTACTCCATCTTTGGACGTACTTGGCTTTTATACAGATAGAGAATTGCATCAGTAGTGAGATATTTTCTGGAGCGGTAGAAGGATCCCACCATTTTTCCAGCGGCCCGGGTAACAGATTTGATGTACGTGTTCCATTTCAGATCAGGAGTAAAGGTCAAACCCAGGAGCTTGTCAAAACATGAAGCCTACCCAAGACGAGAGCCATCCATTTCAATTGATGCCAGATGGGGAACAGAGGATTGATGATGTAAAGATAAGGATTCCAATAGTACAATAATATTTTAAAATGTTAAAGGAATTCAGAAAAGCATTAATATAATATAAAATGTTAAAGGAGTTCAGAAAAGCATTAGTATTGGATATAAGGGAACTAGTTAATGATCGAAACATCTTACAAAATAAACGAAGAACGAAGTTTACATCGGTCGAAACGTTGTAAAGCTATATATTCTACAAAAATGAGAATATGTGTGCGTAAGGACACTTCTCAACCTATATACTCAACAAATGTTTGATTTGCAGACTTAAAATATAATATATAGAGTATTCAGACATGCGAAATGGAACAATTACATTGAGAACATTGCCAAGACCGCTGCGAAGAAGGTGGGTTCTTTCTACTGTGCTAGAAAGCTATTAACGCCTGAAAGTATCCTATACCTCTATAAGGGCACCACTCGGGCATGTATGGAGTATTGTTATTATATTTGGGCTGGTGCATCTGCCACTAGTCTCTCGCTCCTAGACAAGAACCAAAAGAGAGTCGCCAATCTGATAGGTCCTGAACTGTCAGCTAAACTTCAGCCTCTGTCACATCGACGAAATGTTGCATCCCTCTGCCTGTTCTACAAGTACTTTAACAGTGAATGCTCTGACGAACTGCAAGCACTTGTGCCCCCTCGACGTAAATACCCCCGAGAAACCCAACAAGCAGCTAAATCCCAGCCCTCCACAGTAGAGATCCCTAGATGCAAGAGAGCCTTCTACTCCATTAGTTTCTTACCCAGAACAGCTAGACTTTGGAATTCCCTTCCGGGTCCCTGCTTCCCCGACTGTACTGACATACAGAGGTTCAAGTGTAACGTGAACCGACATCTTGCTGCCCAACTCCCTACACAGTACCCCTGATGCTCATGTCCCTGATAGTAGCCTCCTACAACAAAATGATAATTTGTCTTGTTTGGGGTGAAAATGTAATAAAAAACATTTTAATCGATTTTCATCCGCTGTTAAGGGGTCAAGATTAAAAAATTGATATGTGGAGGGTCATCAAATGTTCATCTGTTTGTCAACCGTTTCACGAATGCGCATGCGTGAATTGTTCACATGATAACTTCCTTTTGTTAAGAATAAGTAGGTTTGCAAACACTTTTTAAGATGTGTTAAGCTGGCCTAATGGTTATCGTATGGTTGTCCTTAGAGTTTGGTTTCGATCTCAGCTTGAGTTTTTTTTTTACTTACAAGAAGTGAACTGTTTAGAAAAAAAAACATAATACTCGCATGCACATGTCTCAGTTTTTGTATGAATTACACAATAATATTTATGCGTATTTTACGACCGGGCAACGCCGGTTGGCGTGCTAGTATTACTATAAAGATAAGATTAGTAGTCTGAATAAGCAGAGTAGTATAAGATTCCTGATGTTAATAGATTGTATTTACTTACCTAAGACCGAGATATGCTTTGATGTGGAAGGCATGTCGCCGCTTATGACGGAGAGTAATACGGCCAGCGAGAGTAAGACGATGATCGAATAAGTGACTCTTTCTCCGGCGTCGAGTGGAATAAGAAAGCTAATGACACATAAAATCGAAATGAGAACGAGAGGGACTATGATGTTCATGATGTAATAAAGCGGCCTCCTTTTCAACACTAGGCCGAAGTGAAGTTGCGTGTACTGCAACTCTGTACCGACTTTCTTTGGGTAAGCAAAAGTTCCGAGAACATCCCATTCTCCGTTGCCCTTGTACGGGCCAAGTTCGAGCCCCTTGGCCACCGTGGTAAAGTTGATTTCCTTGTTCGTATAACTCCATTCTCCGAAATCGAGGGTGCATCTCTGAGTGTCGAAAGGGTAGAATGTGACATCTATATCGCAGTAAGTATGGAAATTGATCGATACATCCCAATGTACTGTACCGGTGTATTCGAGCCGAACAATGTCTTCCCGCCGACTGTCTCCAATTGGCTTCACTTCACCAGCTCTGTGGATGAAAATCAAAAGAAAATGCAAAAAAAGAAATGAGGATTCGTATAACATATTTTATAGTTTGACCAAAATCATTAAGAAAAAATCGAAGCAACAAGGAGGTTTAATGGTTTGTATAAAAAACGTTGTAAAAGTATGTATATATTAATGTGCTTATTATAAAGAAGAGGCCATGAAAAGAAGAGGAGGTGGATGAGGATACTAAATATTTAGAACTAGGAAGGAAAAGAGAGAGTAGGAAGAGAAGTTGAAGGACATTGTACTTCTTTAAACTATTAAGGTTTTCGCTGAAAAGTTTCCAATAATATATTTTATAGTTTAATAAAAATTAAGGAAAGGACAAAGCGACGAGAAGGTTTAATGATTTATAAAAATTGTTGTAAAAGTATTTGTTTATTTGTTTGTGGACTCTTATCCCCATCTTTATAGTTGTTGTTGTTTCACAACGTTTCGGCCAACTCGTACTCTGGCCTTCTTCAGGTGGTTAACAGTGAAGGAATAGCAACGTTGAGTCTCTTAACTGTATCCTTCGTAATTACTGACTTCCATAGTTGGTGTTATCCAACTAATCCTCTGGCCTACTTTTGGTAGAATTGAAACCGGTATCTTTAGGTACTTCTCACTAGTAACCGTAGAGATTCAACGCCTTTATCCATTGCGCCACGGACCTTGAACTGAGGATACAGTTAAGAGACTCAGCATTGCTATTCTGTCGCGGTTAATAACCTGAAGAAGGCCAGAGGATGAGTTGGCCAAAATGTGGTGAAGCAACAACTACGATGAAGATGAGGATAACAGTCCGCAAATAAAAAAAGAAAAATACAAATTACTCATTTCCAAGGATTCCAATAAAAAAATAACAATATATAATTGTAAAAGTCTGCAGGTATGAATATGTTTGCTATGAAGAAGAGGTTATATAAAGAAAGAGAATACTAAACATTAATAACGAGTAAGGAAAAGGGAGAGTAGGAAGAGAAGGAGAAAGAAGGACAGTATATTTCTTTAAAACATTTTTTTTTTCGCTAAGAAACGTGCGTTCCTTATAAAAAAAGTTTATTACGTTTCTGAATTTTTTAGATGAGGATTAGTTATCCGTAATATTTGACTATGGTTCTCATCCTGAGTGTAATTTCACTACATTTTGGTCGATGTAACTTCCGAACTTCTTTAGGTACCTTCTCTTGTGTATCCGAGTTCTTATATCGTGTACTCAAGTTTGATAAGATACACCTGAAGAGGGTCGGAGGTTACATCGACCGAAACGTTGTGAAAATGACACTCAAGATGATAACAGTAGTCCGATGAATACTACTAATACGAAAAACAAAAGTTTAAAATAAAGAGTCATCTGATTAGCAATATTTTAAATTATAACATAGATGATTTATATTTTACAAACTGTTTCGATAGCTTCAGTTGGACCAAGTTGTATACTGATATGAGCACTCTCACAGCAGTTTTATAAACCTTTATGCTTCCGTTCTGACTCGTGAAAAATTTGAAGTGGGTGATATAAAACCGTCACTAAAAGATTGCCATACAGCGTCAACGCCCTCTCTATCCTGTTTGTTTTTTCAATAGATCCCCCTTTCCAAAATATATTGCTTTCATCATCGCTGAAGAATTCTATCTACCCCCTGAATATCAGAGGGAAGCTAAAAAAGTACTATACTTTCCCCAAGTGTTACATGGAACTCAGCAAGGCAGGCATGATTATCTCCATGAGGCATTATACGTACCCGCTTACCTGAATACATACAACGCCTAGAATTTCCAAATAAAGTGCGCAGTGTTCTCTTGTGGTACGTAGTTGACATGCTTGATTTATGCTGTATTTTACAGAAGATCGATTTAATGTAAAAAGGTTCCAAAAAGTAAAGTCATAAGCTAAACACAATTACATAAATTACATATAAATTCCGAAATTACTTGGACAAATTTAATTTCCACCATAAGAAGTTTATTCTTAATCGCCCCAGATAATACCAAGCCACAGGGTGTCAAATTGTATTATTTATTCAGCTTATTTTTATGAAAATTAGCAAGACACTTATGCTTTTTTTATTTCTATAATTTATAACCACCACGACGACCACCACGACCACCAGCACGACGACCACCACGACCACAACACCACCACCACCACCATCATCTTCATCATCATCATCGTCGTCGTCGTCGTCGTCGTCATCACATTTTTGTATTTAATGGCATCTTGAGTTCTATGATACAAGAAAAGGTAATAAAAAAACATATAAAAATAAACTAGCTGAGATTACCGACATTGCCCGGAATTGAATAAAGATCAACGAATTTTTCACACTTCCAATACGTTTATTGTCATCGAAATTAGTGAAATCGACCATTCGTACATTAAATCGATTGATTGCCTGCTCACAGTTAGTAGTTAGTTCACAATACATTTTAGTCTACATTGATCTGTAGGAGAAATTATTCTACCTCGTCTAAGTTAGTACTAAGATCACGGATATTTTAAATTCAAACCTCAAGTTAGGAGGTGAAGCGTTGTTCAAGTGTGTGCCTGGTTTGATCGTTATTTTGGATTGAGCTGTCATTTTTATAGTTTAAGTTTTGGATGAGGGATGCTAGAGTAAGTGGAGGTGCATCACCATCATCATACAATACACCATCACCATCATCATACAACACAATTAGACAATCAGCCGATTCCTTATCCACAGAAATGTGGCCTCGGGAATGTTCACTGTAGATGCGTAACATGCCACTACAACCGTCCCGATATTATACAACTGATGATAGAGCAGCCGCTTTAAGCGCCACCAAAGAGTTAGGGCTACTGTACTGTCAGTCGAAATAGAGCAGCTAGAAAAACTGTCAAACCAGTACAAAAAATCTGTCAGACAAGAGTGGTCAAGTCAAATCATGCTCGCATACATGGTAAACAAGCACACCCAATATGCCCAGTTTTAGGGAAAGGAATGAGGTGTTCATTGCTGTCAGGAAACAAGGCCAAGCACTGGACGTCTCTAATGAGTCCATGAGATAGCACATCTGTTCCTGGCTAATAGGAAAAGAAGGAGTATGGAAGACAGGCAGTTTAAGTTTGCACACCAGTGATTTGATCGAGTCACCAGTCTCGAGGGAAGTTGGTAACCAAGATGGAGGAGGCCTTTCTCCTCCGTTTAGTGCCAAGACGTATGAGGTCAGTGGTACAGGTTTAATATCGAAGTTTTCCTTTTCCTAGATGGATGACCTGTCGGGATCTACGGGTCCATCAGCACCAAGAGTGTTAGCCCCGAACCTGATTTTAAAGCCAAATATTTATATACTCCCGTATTGGTAGTTAGGGTTTGTATCAAAGTTGCATTCCTCAAAATAAGATTAACGTTATTCACACAGTAGAAAGGCTTGGGAATATGTATGAGTGTTATGAGAAGGACATACCCCAGTAAATAAGAAAGCAAAGCTAGATAAGTTTGAAAATGATATTAGGAAAAAGCAAGTGTTAAAAGATAATAGATATTGAAATGCTTGGAATACAGAACGATTGGCATTATTCCCGCAAATAACTAAATATTATTTATGTCAGAGATAGAGCGATTGTACATTCTTTAAGAAATAACTGGATATTAAAAATGTCAGTTAAAAGAATGGACAATAACAAAGTTTAATATTTTATGTAGCAAATAGATTAAATGATACAATTTAATTTACAGATTTCTTTTTTATGAGTGATGTGTAAGATACATGTGCAACGGGCACGGGCAAATTGAAACATGATAAAGTCACGGTGGTTGACCACACCTCTGACGTCATAAAGAAAGGAGATTCTTAATATATTGAGACCGGGTTCGGAGTTAGGGAGAGAATCCTAGACAGTGATACAATAAGTTAGAGACGAAAGTCAGACAGCGACAGTGAAGCTGATGCTCTTAGCGACTTAGTGAAGCTGAGGGGAGAAGAGGAGACCATGTAGTCATACAAGCTTGAATTCCTAAGTCATCAATCAGCCGGCTGATAAATAAAGAATCACCATCTATATTTTGTCTTTGTGTCGTCATTACAACTGAAAGGTAAATGTGTTTTGTCTATCACCATCTTTAACGAACTTTGTATAACTCCCCCCTCAAGTAATGTGTGCCCTCCTCCATCACAAGTGAAGTATTTCCCCTCTGGTGTAAAAGAACTGTATTACACATTCCTTCAATAATCAATTCGCATCTCTCTCAGCTGCTGTTATAAATGTCTCTCTCAGAATATAAATGTCATTATCATTCTTTGTTCGGAGTTATATGTTGCCCCAATATATACCAGCTACACAACATGAGTAAGGGATGTAAACTTAAGGGTAGTATCTACTAGAGTTAAACGAGGATTAAATATCGTTTGTGGATTAATAAATACATTATAAAAGTATAGTACAAGGAGTAAGGGTACGATTCCAAATAATTCAAATTTCAGAGTTTAGTTTTCATGCAGAGATAATGACCAGTAGTTTTGCCCATCTACTTAATATAACTTTAGGCATAAGTTCAAATTATGGCTAATAAGTATCCATAATCTCTCGAGTAAAGGTATATATTATAGAAAATTCATGTATACTAATATAGATTAGTATAGATGTTTGGTATCGATTTTTAAATTTCTACCTTCTAAAGTTAAGAATCAGAAAATAAATTCCTTTTCCCATGAGACGTGCAAAGTTCGATGTATATTATTTTCTTAGCAGCTTGGGGAGAAGAGCAATTGGTTTTGTATAGTTGGAACAAAAGTGATGATCTAACCAACAAGAATCCGGCATTAGTATACATTAGGATATGCAGAAATTATAGTAGAATTCAGGATTATAGGGATTTATGTTTATCATGCAAAACAGACCCAACAGAAATTTTGGAGGCAAATTAAGAAGCCTTTTAAGTTGATATTTAAAAAAGAAATGTTCCAGTCATTTGAGTACCGTACATAAGGAACCATAGGAAGTATAGGCATTCAAGATTGGTGGTCGCACTTGCAGTCTACGCTCGTTTGTGATGCTAACTTACTTCGAAAGAGCATTGGAGGGGGCCTCACTTAGGGATTGGGGTGTTATTTGGTCACTCAGTAAGTAGTTCTTTCTTTCTATCTTTTTTTAGGGGTCTATCGATTTCTGTTCGTATGCATGCATCATTTTTCAAAGAAGCTGAATGCTGAAAATGATACACATCTTTCAAACTTTGTTATACATAAATATATAACTAAATCATAAAATAAAGTTCTATGTAGAAACGGAAAACTGAAAAAGAATGTTAGAGAAATACATAGTATTGATTTTATTTATTTATTTTATTACATTTTCACCCCAAACAAGGCACATTGCGACTTTGTTGTAGGGGGCTACTATCGGGGAACTTGGGCAGCAAGATGTTGGTTCACGTTGTACTTGAACTTCTGCATGTCAGTGCAGTCGGGGAAGCAGGGACACGGAAGGGAATTCCAAAGTTTTGCTGTTCTGGGGAAGAAATTATTGGAGTAGAAGGCTCTCTTGCATCTAGGGATCTCTACTGTGAAGGGGTGGGATTTAGCTGCTTGCCGGGTTTCTCGGGGATATTTACGTCGTGGGGGCACAAGTGTTTGCAGTTCGTCAGAGCATTCTCCGTTAAAGTACTTGTAGAACAGGCAGAGGGATGCAACATTTCGTCGATGGGACAGAGGCTTAAGTTTAGCTGACAGTTCAGGACCTATCAGATTGGCGACTCTCTTTTGAACATGGGGAAAAATGCAAGTAATAATATTTACCGGTCAGAAATAGAGTTTGGAATAACTGCGTTTTGTTTTCGTCTATGGGAAATAGCCACGATAAAGCAACGGTTGGAAAAATTGCGAATTCTTTTATTTCAACCAGTCGAATTCATAATTAATTATTTCCCCCTTTTTTTTACATGTATGCATACAGATGCAAACGCGGCAAAATCTGAATCTGGTGGAAAAAGTTTTATGAATAAAGTTCTGTCCTCTTCAAAATAAATTAACATAAAATATTTAGAGATTAGCATTTTACTATAAATAGAAGCGATTTTATCAAATAAGTTCTGTTTTAGTAATTTGCTTTAAAATAAGTGAAGAAGAGATGGTTAATGTTGTGTCTGTATCAATAACAACACGAATGCAGAAAGTAAGGTAAAACAAATATATTAAGACGAAAAGATAATACATATTTACAAAGGTGCAGTTGTACTGCAGTTGGAAGATTGTCCGGCAGAGGGCGTGTTAAAATCTTTCATGGAGCAACCGGCACATGCGTCTTGCCTATCCGGCGTTCGAACACAGCTCCCCGGTCTTGCTTACTTGATACCTTTATCTATATCTTTTCACCCACGTATGCTAATTAGTGGGCGTCTCCACAACAGTTAAATATGCCTGAAATAATGTAATGTACAGCTAGTACTCCAATATAATCATTTATACAGTTGAGTTGACAATGCTTGCTTCCATAAGAATTTCTTTATATATAACAAAAAAATACAAGTAAAAATGTTCCTTAATTCTGGAATTTAGTTATGCTTGAAGTAATCCATTTTAATTGTTTTCACCGCAAATTGAAATGATTTCACCAAGTTACACATCTCTTCCTAAGCTTCTGTACATTACTTTCCTCTTCTTCCATTATATCTTATTTAATTCCTGCTCTTATTTTATACTGTATATATTACTCACGCTTCTGTATCTCTCTGTCCCTCTCTTTACCGATTAAAGAGAAAGTGAACTACAACAAGATAGAAGTGACTCATTATAGACGACAAATAACGTTACAAGTATTTGGAGAGGATGAGAGAAAAAGAAAAAAAGAGAGAAAACTTCGGATTTTATGTTTTTGTTTTTATATATTTATTATCAAACTGGTTTTACAAAGTCACGTTTTTCTAATTTAAACAAGTTCTTCCGAGCTGAATGCATGGCTTGGCGAATTACATCTTTTTTTACGTGTGGTATAATTAGAACCGATACTAAAGAAACAGCTATTATCTTCAACTTACACTGTAATATCACTGCGAAAGACATGAATGTCCTCAGCTATTTGTAATTGGTAATTAATTGATCCTCCAAAGTGAACCGGCTCAAATGTGTCTCGGCATTAAGTAACAGAAAACAAGTGAATCTATTTATTACCTTACGAAACACAAATTAATTAAGAATGAACCTTGAAGAAATTCTAAATACAAAAACAAAGCCTGATTATCAAATTTTCTATTGAATGTTGAGTATGTTAACTAGTTTTTTTTATAAATTACTGTACTTAGGACCTTTCTGAAAATATTACTATATTACAGAAGTGGAGAAATAACTACAGCCTTTTCTGTATGTCTACGACGTCATTAATTATATTCATGTTTATAAATATACCCTAGTTTTATAACACTCAACTGTATATGTAAATATTAATTTGCTGGAAATAAGTATATTCCTTTGATATAATATTATCCAGTAAAAAATTTTTTTAAAAGCTATCTTTACGCATGTCTTATTTTTTATAAAACAACTTTCGTAAAACAAAGAACAACCAAAAGAAATTAAAAAATATTGTACATCAACTCCAGTGATTATATATATATATATATATATATATATATATATATATATATGTATATATATATATATATATGTATATATATATATATTTGTGTGTGTGTGTGTGTGTGTGTGTGTGGTGTTTATGGGGAAACATGATTAGTTGATTATTCCATTTTAATTTCCGCTTGTTTTTCTGTTCATCTTGTAAGGGAGATCACTGATTTTAAAATTTTAATCAATTTGCCAATTTCTTTAAATTTAAGCTATTTATACGTTAATATTTTGACTCAGGTATTTATTAATCAGCCTCATATAATTTTACACTAAGTTAAAATTTACAATGCTAATCCTGTTACGTTTCTGCTTTATTATCAAAATTGAACAGTTTTGATTAGATTAATTTTACTTCAATAGACTGCTAGTCACTATAAGTTGTAATTATTTTATTTAATGAATATAATAACTTGTAATTTTAGCCTTCCAGTCACAATAACTTGTAATTCTTTTATTTTGTATTTTTTACCTTACTTGTACTGTTGAAATTACGTGGATTAAATTTAATTAACCTAAGGATTGTTCAAACCCAAACTACTTCTATTTCACCAATTTAAGTGATAATACTTTTATTTCCTGTATGTAGAGTTGATGAACTACTTATTTCTTTCTTTCTTGAACTTTTTAGAATTTTTAATAATTTCACCCTCAATATATGCTGTAGATTTTTCCTTTATAAATTTATTTCAGTCCGGGTTTGGCGCGATAACAGGAATTTATTTCTATAAAGACAGCTTTGTATAGCATCTAAATTTTTGCTTAAGATTTCTTCTTTAGAATTCAATATAGTATGCTTCAAGTATACACAGATTACATCGTTTTGATTTATAATTTCTATCCTTATCTACTAGTGACTATTTTAATTCGAACTCTTTTTTATTTTACGTAATTCCCTAACCCAATCACCTAATGCAGTTGTGTTCCTCTTTTTAATTTTAATAATTATTTTTGTTCTATGCTCATTTCTATAATTATCCCCATCCTTATTTGATTAAATCTAAGATTCAATTTTAAATAATACAACGTGGTTTCTGACTCTGTCCTTAAAAACAACCCGTAACCTTAGGTATACCTTTTTACTATTATTTACCTTAATTTCACATTGGTACAATATTTCAGATAATTAAGCAGTTGCCTTCTAGTTGACATTCGTTAGGTATTCTACAATGACATTTTCTCCCTAAATTTAGTTTACCAGATTCAATCCTATAGTTATTCACCATTTTGTTTATTTTACTATTATTTGAGCCTATTATAGTGTTGACTAAATTATTATAGTGTTGACTAAATTATTATAGTGTTGACTAAATTATTATAGTGTTGACTAAATTGGCAGTCGTTGAGAATGATAGTTTCACTGTGTTCTTGTTAATTATTTTACTTAATCTATTCTCTGGAGAAAGTTTTTATAAATTATTGTGTAAAATCCTTTGCGGATATTGTTTTGAATATGTTCACTAAACGGCAGATTAAACCAAACTTGTTTTTGCGTCTATTTCTCTTATTACTAATGTTATTGTCACAATTATATGCTTCCTTGTTATTTTTAATTTTATTGTTTCTCTTCTTCGTCTTCTTATTTTCATACCTATTTTCATTCTACGTATTTCTTCTTACTTTCGTTGCCATATTGTATGATATTGTGCAGTTTGTTCTATTATTTTTATAATTCGTCTTCTCTGTGTACAATATTTTCCCATGATATCCCGATCTAATTAAGGCGTCATTGTAATACTCTTTATTTTCATCAAAGAAATTCTTGTTTTGAGATAACCCAGATATTCGTTTTGATATACTGGGGATAAGTGCTTTCTTCATACACTTAGGATTATTTGATTTATAATCAACAAAAGAATAGTGCTGGTTTCGGTTTGTGAAGCAGGTCATAAGTATTTTCGTCAAGATTTAGAGTTCATCTAAAATATTTACTATTTTACATGTCAGTTGTTAGTTTTTCAGTAAAAATATTTCAATTTTCTTTCTAGTTTTTTTTTCTGTAATTCGATCGCTTAAATTAACTAAAAATAGTGAATCATCTCTATATAGTTATCGAGTTAAACCTATTATTTTTAATCTCCTTCAGTATATATATATATAATATGTATAATATATATATATAATATGTATAATATATATATATATATATATGTATATATATATACATAAAACGAGGGTAGATAGAGTAAATTCAATTCTATAAGAGGAGACTAATCGGGATAATATAAAGCTCAACAAATTTCAATGGATCTTATATAGGAGACAATAGGAGTGGAAAATGAATGCACAAATACTATCTATTGGAAAATATAGAATGAATCATTTATTTAATAAAGATATACATACATTTAGTTGGGGGATAAAGGGGACTCTTTTTACTTAGGTATTTCGAAGCCTAATACTTCTCATCAGAAGAGTAGAGAAGGTGCTAGGTAAGATAATGGGGATGTGGCGTCTAGCAGGGGAATCATTAGGAAATAAATAAAATTGTTGATTTTGTGAGGGGGGAACTGTATTGAATTCTAAAATAAAGTGTAGTGTAAAAAGGAGTATAGGTTTTCTATCATATTTTTAAATAATGTAAGTCGTTTATGTATTTAAGATTCATGGGGAGATATAGAGGTATTTGGGTTGTAGTTCTATTTTATCCGCATGTAAGATGTATAGAGTGTATGCTGGGGATTTACGCTAAAGGTTTTTATCGCCAGCAGTAACCGAGACAACAACAGCACTTAGAGACGGTGTATGTTTTCAGGAGTAAAATTATGATGAAGAATTAAAGCGATGGTGTGTATACAATACAGGGTTATTCAAAGTAACTTACATCACAACATTACTTATATGTTACCTAGCACATTCTCTACTCTTCTGATAAGAAGCATTAGGTTTCGAAATACTTTAGTATAAAGTGTTCCCGTTATCCCCAACTAAATGTATGTATATCCTTATTGAATAAATGACTTATTTTATATTTTCCAATATATAGTATTTGTCAATTCATTTTCAACTACTATTGTCTCCTATATAAAATCCTATATATATAAGTGAACGTGTCTGTGTGTCTGTGTGCCTGTATACAATTTCCTTCGCAATAACTCTGTTAATTTTCAGTCTACACACTCGAAATTTGATATACAGGGTACTGAGATTTGGGAAAATCGATGTGATCGCTTTTCGGACAGAAATTTCGCTGTTAAGGGGTCAAAGTCCAAGGATTTGACCTTTGAGAACTCTACCAAACTTCTCCTACAATTTGGAGTCTAAACACGTGAAATTTTTGATATAGATTCCTTGGACAGGGATCTTACTTAATAACTCAATTTGAGCCCCAAACAATAAATTTTAAGGGGTCATAATAGGGGTCAAAGTTAAAAAAATTGACCGTTTTTTTTGCTTAGCATACACCTCCAAACACCCGGGCATCGACGGGCTGAAATGCTAGTATATATATATATATATATGCTAGTATATATATATATATATATATATATATATATATATATATATATATATATATATGTGTGTGTGTGTGTGTGTGTGTGTCTAAACAAAAGCACAATAAAATTTCACTTAGCTGGTTTTTGTCTCTTCTTCCGAAGGTTGGTTTTAAGTGCTAATGTAATTGTTATTTGAAAATTTAAATTGGAATTAATTTCTAACAAGAAGAAAATAAAACAACCTAAATCTTCAGAAACACATTTTACTATATTTACATGCATTATTTATGTGTATATTATAAAGTATGAGCACGTAAGTGATACAGATAATTAAGAGACCAGAGAGAGAGAGAGAGAGAGAGCAAGAGAGAGAGAGCAAGAGAGAGAGAGAGAGAAAGAGAGAGAGAGAGAGAGTGAGAGAGAGAGTGAGAGAAAACTCAAATAGAATTTGAAATGTAAACAAAGCTTGCATCTCTGTTTAATGAACGAGTGTAGCATACTTTTAAAATATTCCATATTACTCGATTTATCGTAGATTTTTTTAATCACTTCTCATTTTAATATGTACATTTCAATGTAATTTATGCATGATATTAGATAAATAAAAGATAAAAAAGATAATTTGTACTATATTTTAATATACAATTTATATGACAAAATTTATTCGCAAATATTTGTGTAGAAACTTAATTTCATCGATAAATAAAGTTTTACATCAAATTCGAAATACAAACACAACTTCTAGATTTACATAAATCTCTGTATACTTTAAACAAACATTTTCTTTTGTTATTCTATTTGCGTGAAGAGTTTTTTTTTATTCTGGTTGCTGAGCTTTTAAACACTTTAATCAGATTTACGATGCAATTCTAAAATCTTTCTATTTTGAGCTAAAGTATAACAACGAAATGATCACTGCGTTTTTATATCCAAATTTAGTGAACAGCTTTTGGATTTAATACTTAGTGGAAGAATATGTAGCTACGTGAGGTTGAAACTTCAAACATGAAAAAAAAATTTATGTTGATGGCGACTGATCTGAGTAAACACAAAGCAAGGCTGTTGTAAGAGACGGTTATACAACGAACAGGTACCTTTGACACCAACTAACCGGTACTAGCCAACACCAATTGCTCTGTTTTAGAATAAGCTAGAAGAACCTTCATCACCGACTTTCCACAAACGAAATGAATTGTCGAAGAGAGAATAAAGAAAACATTACATCTTTACGATTCTGACTAGATCCAACAACCTTACTTGTTTACTCATTTACAATCACTATTGTTCAACAGAATTAAATGTAACTAAACGAGTAACTTAATGGTAGGATTTCACAATGTAATTGTTATTTTTGACGTTCATCTTCGTCGCCAACTGTTATGTTTGCAGGTTGAACCAAATAACGTATAAGGCAATACAAATGAAGGCTCAACAAACAAAGGTAGATCAATAAGAAGTGTATTAGGAAAAGTATATTTACATAATGGTTGTCAAGTAAGAGAGTCTTAGCTGGAGAACATATCTGCTCTCGGCTCGGCCTTCGGTGGCTTCTGGTTAACACACACCCTGACTAACCGAGTCTTGCTATTTATGTGTAATATTATCCACATATGTAAATGAGTGGGTGCCACCACAACAGTAATATTGAATCCTTACCACATTTTCAAACTATATACTATAGATATTATTTACTTGTTATGCAACATAGCGCATATGAGCAGCAGACAAAGGATGTCTGGCAAGTGATTGTATTAGCAGCAGGAGTAGCGTTTGGGCGTGTATGCAAATTGGCAAGTGTGCTCGGGCTTGTGTCTGAAGAAAAAACACACCACGTGATCGGGCAAGTAAGAAGTCGACGCCAAATGGGACGGGCGTGTAAAGTGAAGGCGAGAACGGGCCGGCTTTGGCTCGCGTGCGGTCGGAGGAAAGATAACAATCAGGTCAGATGGACATGTGGCAGCGAGAGACTTTTTAAGTTATGTCGAGACGAGAGAGTAACGGTAATAAATGCCTTTATTAAAAAACACGGATTTATGTTTATGTTTATCTGTTCTTTAAAGACCGTACCCACGTTACAGTTAAGCTAATTAAGGCGGATTTACCTTAACTCCACCATCAAAATATTAGTGTAGACATTAACGAGTAAATCTACAAATCAAATTATAGGAATATTTTATTTCATAGTTTAACAAAAATTCTTAATTACTTTTTTACGCAAAGAGAATAACAAAAGAAAATGTTTGTTTAAAGTATACAGAGATTAATGTAAATCTAGAAGTTGTGTTTGTATTTCGAATATGATGTAAAGCTTTATTTAGCGATTAAATTAAATTTCCACACAAACACTTGCGAACAAATTATTTCTGAATTAATCCAATTTGATCTCAAATATTGTACGATATTGCTGTTCTAATCCAGTTCGGTAACCTTCTTGAAAAAAAACATTGGGAAGCAAAATTCAATTATATATAATACATATGTATAAACACACACACACACACACACACACATATATATATATAATATCATTTTAAGTATTTACATAAAATTTTATGTACGTTTTCGACAGTATTCGATACGTAAGTGGAGTTAAGTAGTAAATTTTGAAAATATATATTGCAATTAAACTGCACAGAATTTTCTGATTTTTATCCTCGTGAGAATTCAATAGGATATTGCATGAAATTGATGTTGCTTTGTGTTTTTATATATACCAGTGGTAGTGGATTCGCTAGTCAGCCAATCGGATTCTTTATTATTCATACACCCATTTATCGCGGCCAATGGATAGGCAGTTATCCAACAAATATTCACTTGGCTTTCGATTCATCTACTTTGATCAGATACAGCTTAAATAGCTTAGATAAAAATTAAATTTGATTTATACATAAAACGCCGACGAGCACATTTTAGAATTTTCCCCATTAAGTTTATCCAAGACTATATTATAATTTAAATACTTTAAAAACTTCAACATAGGAAAAATATATATTAACCCCTATATATAATAAAAGAGGCGCCGTTTTTCACCTCTGGACCAAAATACCGTAGATTTACAATAACAGATGGCACATACAAATTTATTATGTTTACACTATTAGTCATTACCTTATTTAACTATAGAACGACATTTCAGACACATTAATTCGTAATATTAAAACCTTACATTTACTCCTAGGAGCGCCATGATGATGATGATGATGATGATGATCATCATCATCATCATCATCGCCTAGGAGGAAGTAGTTCCAATCTTACCGCCTACTCTGTAAGTCCTCTTACGACCTCATTCTTCACCATGTCTATTTATATTTTCCCCTACTTTCCTGTATCTACGCTGTCATTAACTGCCTGATTACTTCATACACATGGCATACTCTTACTACTTTACATTTACAAAAATCATAATTTCTCCTGTGCCGAAATCCGGCCCAGTTGATTAGCTGAGAAGTAAACATTCCGCTTTTCGGTTCTTCCACCATTAAACGAATAGTTCGCCACTATAAAACACGCCACTATTTTTGTACGTAAACATTCTTATTATGTTTTACTTATATGATACAAGAAATTATTTCTATTTAAAACTCTTAACGTCTTGGTTTAGTTGTGCAATAATTTTACTTTCAGATTAAAAGAATTTTTTAAAATTGCAAACTCATAACTTACATTAATCAATTGTTTAAACTAAAACTGCTTATATATTTATTCCCAAATAGTTGTGAATATTTTGCATCAACAAGTTTTATAACACCTCTAGAGTTCATTAAATAATCAGTTTTTAGTATCTACGCAGAATATGGGCCATGCTTAAATAACAACGTCATTATTCAAGAATCCATTTATAAGTAAATTCCCTAACAGATTTTATCATAATTTTAATTAAACATATCTTTGTATTTAAATTATTTTTAAAATTTAAATCGTTCCCATTAAAAAAGTAGTTATCGTTCGTTTCCATTAAATATTAGTTATCGTTGTCCTTTAAAAATATATATGGTTCGATTTAGATTCGTTTGTTTAATCATTTTTGTTTATTCTCTAAATTCATAATTCGGTTTTTACAGTATTTAATTGTTTCTTGCTTAAAATATACGCAATTCTTGTTTTTGCTTTTTAATCTATATTCAATAGAGTTTAGTTTTTTTAATGCAACTTTTACGTCAAAAATAATTCAATATTCGTCTTTTAAATCCATGAAACAACAAAATATTTATTTACCAAATGTTGTTTCGAAGAAAGAACGCAACTTTTCCATTTTGCATTAATTTACATTTTTCTTTTTTAAAATTAGTCTTGACTAGTTCAGTTTTGATATAAATCATGTTTCTTATTTTTTCATTCTCAATGCAACTTTTATGTTTTTGTAAACCAATGATATTTTTCTTCGGCAATATGACTATTCAACAGACCT